>NC_086452.1:305383456-305683456 GCF_028390025.1 Pseudophryne corroboree | reverse complement strand
GTGTGTGTGTGTGTGTGTGAATTTCGCCTCATACATTGTGCTTTAATGTGCATTTAGGATCATTCTGCGTGCTATAATGTGCATTTAGGATCATTCAGTGTGCTATAATGTGCATTTAGGATCATTCAGTGTGCTATAATGTGCATTTAGGATCATTCTGCGTGCTATAATGTGCATTTAGGATCATTCAGTGTGCTATAATGTGCATTTAGGATCATTCAGTGTGCTATTATGTGCATTTAGGATCATTCAGTGTGCTATAATGTGCATTTAGGATCATTCTGCATGCTATAATGTGCATTTCGGATCATTCAGTGTGCTATAATGTGCATTTAGGATCATTCAGTGTGCTATAATGTGCATTTAGGACCATTCAGTGTGCTATAATGTGCATTTAGGATCATTCTGCGTGCTATAATGTGCATTTAGGATCATTCAGTGTGCTATAATGTGCATTTAGGATCATTCTGCGTGCTATGATGTGCATTTAGGATCATTCAGTGTGCTATAATGTGCATTTAGGATCATTCAGTGTGCTATAATGTGCATTTAGGATCATTCAGTGTGCTATAATGTGCATTTAGGATCATTCTGCGTGCTATAATGTGCATTTAGGATCATTCAGTGTGCTATAATGTGCATTTAGGATCATTCAGTGTGCTATAATGTGCATTTAGGATCATTCTGCATGCTATAATGTGCATTTAGGATCATTCATTGTGCTATAATGTGCATTTAGGATCATTCTGTGTGCTATAATGTGCATTTAGGATCATTCAGTGTGCTATAATGTGCATTTAGGATCATTCAGTGTGCTATAATGTGCATTTAGGATCATTCAGTGTGCTATAATGTGCCTTTAGGATCATTCTGCGTGCTATAATGTGCATTTAGGATCATTCAGTGTGCTATAATGTGCATTTAGGATCATTCTGCGTGCTATGATGTGGATTTAGGATCATTCAGTGTGCTATAATGTGCATTTAGGATCATTCAGTGTGCTATAATGTGCATTTAGGATCATTCAGTGTGCTATAATGTGCATTTAGGATCATTCTGCGTGCTATAATGTGCATTTAGGATCATTCAGTGTGCTATAATGTGCATTTAGGATCATTCTGCGTGCTATAATGTGCATTTAGGATCATTCAGTGTGCTATAATGTGCATTTAGGATCATTCAGTGTGCTATAATGTGCATTTAGGATCATTCTGCATGCTATAATGTGCATTTAGGATCATTCATTGTGCTATAATGTGCATTTAGGATCATTCTGCGTGCTATAATGTGCATTTAGGATCATTCAGTGTGCTATAATGTGCATTTAGGATCATTCAGTGTGCTATAATGTGCATTTAGGATCATTCTGTGTGCTATGATGTGCATTTAGGATCATTCTGCGTGCTATGATGTGCATTTTGGATCATTCTGCGTGCTATGATGTGCATTTCGGATCATTCTGCGTGCTATGATGTGCATTTCGGATCATTCTGCGTGCTATGATGTGCATTTAGGATCATTCTGCGTGCTATGTGCATTTCGGATCATTCAGTGTGCTATGATGTGCATTTCGGATCATTCTGTGTGCTATGATGTGCATTTCGGATCATTCTGCGTGCTATGATGTGAATTTCGGCTCATTCTGCGTGCTATAATGTGAATTTCGGATCATTCAGTGTGCTACATTGTGAATTTCAGCTCATACAGTGTGCTATAATGTGAATTTTGGCTTATTCTGTGTGCTGTAGAAACAGAATTTGTCGGCAGATAAGAACCACTTGGCCCATCTAGTCTGCCCCCTTTTTTTTTTTTTACATTATTTTTATCTCTAACCTTATCTGATCCTTATTTCTTTGTAAGAATATCCTTATGTCTATCCCGTGCATGTTTAAATTGCCCTACTGTCTTAGCCTCTACCACCTCTGATGGAAGGAATGGTGATTCGCCAGTCTGTATCACCAGTGCGCAGGGTTCTCTCCACTAACTGGCAACATTTTATTAGTAATGGCAACAATAGGAAATTTTAGAAGCGAACGGGAAGGGCATTACTAAGTGGGAGGGGCTATGATTAGGGGGAGGAGTCATAATTCTTAAACCGCCCCCCCCTAAAAGTTAAGTCTAGATCCGCCACTGGGGGAGAGCCTGGGGAGCTTCCTTCCAGCTGAGCTGTGAAGAGAAAATGGCGCCGGTGTGCTGAGGAAGAAGGCCCGGCCCCCTCAGCGGCGTGCTTCTGTCCTTTTATGTACTTTAATGGCGGGGGTTAATGCACATATACAGTTTATCAGACTGTATTATGTGCTTTTCGCCAAGTAAGGTAATCTAATTGCTGCCCAGGGCGCCCCCCCCCCCCAGCGCCCTGCACCCATCAGTGACCGGAGTGTGTGGTGTGCTAAGGGAGCAATGGCGCACAGCTGCAGTGCTGTGCGCTACCTTAATGAAGACCGGAGTCTTCAGCCGCCGATTTTCAACTTCTCTTCGTTCTTCTGGCTCTGCAAGGGGGACGGCGGCGCGGCTCCGGGACCGGACGACCGAGGACTGGGCCTGTGTTCGATCCCTCTGGAGCTAATGGTGTCCAGTAGCCTTAGAAGCCCAAGCTAGCTGCAAGCAGGTAGGTTCGCTTCTCTCCCCTCAGTCCCACGTAGCAGTGAGTCTGTTGCCAGCAGATCTCACTGAAAATAAAAAACCTAACAAATACTTTCTTTTCTAGGAAGCTCAGGAGAGCCCCTAGGGTGCATCCAGCTCTGGCCGGGCACAGATACTAACTGAGGTCTGGAGGAGGGGCATAGAGGGAGGAGCCAGTGCACACCAGATATAGTACCTAATCTTTCTTTTAAGAGTGCCCAGTCTCCTGCGGAGCCCGTCTATACCCCATGGTCCTTACGGAGTACCCAGCATCCACTAGGACATCAGAGAAATGACGCTAACAAGGAGGAGGGTGGAAGTGACGTGACGCCCGGATGAAGGGGAATAGCTTCAGTGGAAACCATGACAACGAGCATAGATATGAGCAAAAAACGGGTTAGAAGATGCGCTCGGCCATCCTGATGAAGCCTGCTCAATCAGGCGAAACTAATTGATCGCAGAGCACCTACAACGTCTGCCGGCAGACACCCGATGCTTATGTATCCTGATATCTGAAAGCTTCAAGTAAATCCACAAGCAACTTTGCCTATACTGCTTAGGGTGTTTTCTGGACTTTAACAGGTGGAAGCCCATGAACGCTTTTGTGTTATTGTGGTGATAAACATCCCACTGGTCTTTTAAACAGACTTACACAATATAAATAGTGAGTAATTTGCTTCAGGCGTATCACTAGTACAATTTATGTTTAATGTGTGTATGTTTTGTGATGTCAATGTTGAGTATACCGGTATTAGGATTCACTACCAGTTTTTAACCATACTATATGCTATTTGTATGCAAAGAGATATATTATAGCATCATTTTTTCATTTATTGTTTTCAGTAAAGAGAAGTAATATTTTTAATCAATTCAGTTTGTTATAGATCCTTATTGAAGGTATATATGTATTATAGTGTTTAGTGTCAGCATAATACTTGATGAAATTAGCGCTGGGAGGTACTCTTCTTTTTTTGTGTAGTGTGACAGGTAGGGGGATGTAGCGTAGTGTTGTAGTGGTGATGTAGCATAGCATAGTAACATAGTGCAGGATGTAGCATAGCATAGTGATGTACGGTGTGTAGGTGAGATGTAGTATAGTGATGTAGTGAGGCGCATTGAGGAATGTAGCATAGTGATGCAGTGTGGTGTGTAAGGGGATGTAGCATAGTCAGATTAAAGGGGGGGATGCAGAGCATACTGTACCCCGGGTCCCCCTCTGTTATCAATTAAATAGTTCAACAAAGGTGACTACAATCATATATTAAGAGGGAAGTCCATGTAAAGAGCATTTTTTCACTCCTGGAATAGGTCATGTTGGGAGGTATGCACATTTTTATATACACCCCCACACACACATACACACACATCCCCTTCCACTGAGGCCCCCCTGTCTAAAGTGCCCCGGGCACCCTCAAGGCTTAATCCGGCCCTGGGGGGTGATATAGTGCAGCGTGTAGGGGAGATGTAGCATACAGTGGTGTGTAGGCGAGATGTAGCATAGTGATGTAGTGCAGCATGTAGAGGGATGTAGTGTAGTGCGATATGTAGGGTGATGTAGCATAATGATGTAGTGCGGCATGTAGGGGGATGTAGCATAGTGATGTAGTGCAGCATGTAGGGGGATGTAGCATTATGGTGTAGTGCGCCATGTAGGAGGAAGTAGCATAGTGATAAAGTGTGGCATGTAGGGGGATGTAGCGTTGTGTTGTAGTGTGGCATGTATGGATGTATGGGTAGTGCGGTGTGTAGGGGAGATATAGTGTAGTGATGTAGTGTGGCATTTGGAAGGATGTAAAATAGTGATGTAGTGCAGCATGTAGGGTGTTGTAGCATAGTGATATAGTGCAGTATGTAGGCGATGTAGCGTAGCATAGTGATCAAGTGCGGCATGTAGGGTAGATATAGTATAGTGATGTAGTGTGGCATGTATGGGGATGTAGCATAGTGATGTAGTGTGGTGTGTAGGAGTATGTAGCATAGTGATGTATAGTGGTGTGTAGGGGGGATATAGTGTAATGATGTAGTGTGGCATGTAGAGGAGATATAGCATAATAATGTAGTGCAGAATGTGGGGATTGTAGCATAGTAATGTAGTGCAGCATGTAGGGGGATGTGGTATAGTGATATAGTGCAGTGTGTAGGGGGATTTAGCGTAGTGATGTAGTGAGGTGTGTAGTAGGGATGCGGCATAATGATGTAGTGTGGCATGTAGAGGGATGTAGCATAGTGATGCAGTGCAGTGTGTGGTAGGAAGTAGCATAGTGTTGTAGTATGGCATGCATGGGGGGTTAGGGCGTAGTGATGTAGTGCAGCATGTATGGGGGGTTGTACAGTATTAATGTAGTGCAGTGTGTAGGCCGATATAGCAAAGAGACGCAGTGCGGCATGTAGTGGGGATGTAGCACAGTGTAGTGATGTAGTATGGTGTGTAGATGAGATATATTATAGTGATGCGTATTGTGGGATGTAGCGTAGTGATGTAGTGTGGCATGTAAGGGGATGTAGCATAGTGATATAGGGGGTAGTTCAGACCTGATTGTAGCAGCAAATTTGTTAGCAGATGGGCAAAGCCATGTGCACTGCAGGGGGGGGGGGGGGGGGCAGATATAACATGTGCAGAGAGAGTTAGATTCGGGTGGGGTGTGTTCAAACTGAAATCTAAATTGCAGTGTAAAAATAAAGCAGCCAGTATTTACTCTGCACAGAAACAAAATAACTCACCCAAATCTCTCTCTGCAAATGTTATATCTGCCCCACCAGCAGTGCACCTGGTTTTGCCCAACTGCTAACAAATTTGCTGCTGTGATCAGGTCTGAATTACCCCCATAGTGCAGCATGTAGGGGAGGTGTAGCGTACAGTGCTGTGTAGGGGGATGTAGCATAGTGATATAGTGCAGCATGTAGGGAGATGTAGTGTAGTGATGCAGTGCGGTGTATAGGGGGATGTAACGTAGTGTTGTAGTGTGGCGTGTAAGGGGATCTAGCATAGTGGTGTAGTGCATCATGTAGGGGGATGTAGTGTAGTGATGTAGTGTCGTGTATAGGGGGATGTAGTGCGGTGTGTAGGGGAATGTAGCGTAGTGATGTAGTGTGGCATGTAGAGGGAATGTAGCATAGTGATGTAATGCAGCATGTGGGGAGGTGTAGCATCATGATGTAGTGCAGCATGTGGGGGGGAGGAGCATAATGTAGTGATGTAGTATGGTGTGTAGGTGAGATGTAGTATAGTGATGTAGTGATGCATATTGGGGATGTAGCGTAGTGATGTAGTGTGGCAAATAAGGGGATGTAGCATAGTGATATAGTACAGCATGTAGGGAGATGTAGCGTAGTGATGCAGTGCAGTGTATAGGGGGATGTAGCATAGTGTTGTAGTGTGGCATGTATGGGTGGTTAGGGTATAGTGATGTAGTGCGGTGTGTAGGGAGGATGTAGTGTAGTGATGTAGTGTGGCCTGTAGAAGGATATAGCATAGTGATGTAGTGCGGCATGTAGATAGTTGTAGCATAGTGATATAGTGCAGCGTGTAGGGGGATGTAGTGTAGCATTACGATGTAGTGCAGCATGTAGGGTAGATATAGTATAGTGATGTAGTGCGGCGTATAGGTGGGTTGTAGCATAGTGATGTAGTGTGGCGTGTAGGGGGATCTAGCATAGTGGTGTAGTGCATCATTTAGAGGGGATGTAGTGTAGTGATGTACTGTGGTGTATAGGGAGATGTAGTGCAGTGTGTAGGGGAATGTGGCATAGTGATGTAGTGTGGCATATAGAGGGAATGTAGCATAGTAATGTAGTATGACATGTGGGGATGTGTAGCATAGTGATGTAGTGCAGCATGTAGGGGTGAAGTAGCATAGTGATATTGTGTGGCATGTAAGTTGTACGCAGCGTAGTGATGTAGTGTGGCATGTAGGGGGGATGTAGCATAGTGATATGTGAGTTTTTTTTCCTGTCGGGGGAGTATATACAATATTAATTATGCACATAGGTTGTTATCTAGAGATGTACACAGTTAATAATGTTTCTGTAACAGGAGGCCTCTCCATGTCACCCTCTGCCTCTCTCTGTCACCCACTGCCTCTCTGTTTCTTATGACAGTATCTTTCCTTTGACCCATTGCCTCACACTCTGGCTCTCCCGTGTGTCACTATCTCCCCATCACCCTCTATTTCCCGTCACCATCTGCCTCTCCAAGGCATCACCCGCTCCTCATCATACGGATATGGCATTTCCTTTGAGGCCATGTCCTTGTGATTCCATGCCCACTTTTCCTGGAGAGCAGATAACCAGATAATCCCCCCCACCTTTCTCCTGTCATGGTTCCCCCACTGTAATTTTGTCCTTGATCTATCCCTGATATGTAGCCTTATAGTATTCAAAAATAGGTTTATATAAGGGAACCAGCACACCACAAAATACTTAAGATAGTCAATCCATTTGGTATAAAAAGCCATTTAATATATAAAGCCAATTTCTTCTTTGAGTTCCATAGGGCTCCACAGGGATAACATCAGGGTTATAGGTGGTAGGATCAGCTCCTGTGCACCATACAGTTCAGCCTTTTTAGATATTCCAGGATGCCCCGATCCCTCTCACTATAACCCCGCCCCCATGCTCAGACAGGTCAGTTTTTTGTATGGTGCAGCAGGAAGGTGGATGCACCTTTTACAGGGGGCTGCTCTGGCAGCCCCAAAGCCTTTTTATACTTTATTTTTTTCTTTTTACACTGAGCCTGTCAGCTCTGGACATTTATTAGACTCCAGCACACAGGCTCCAAAACTCCACGCCAGCGCCGAAACTCCCGCTTGACCACTGCCTCAGACGAGTACTTGCGGCGGGGCCCATACACATGTACCTAGCACATCTGCTGCTGGCAACCCCTGGACTGCGTGGCTAGCCAGCAGGGAGCAGGTAAGAGGGGTCTCAAGAAACGTGTCTGGACCCGGACCTGCCACGTCTGTCTTTGACATTGTGGCACTTGAAACTTCCATATTGAGGACAAAAGGCTTTTTTCGTCCAATAGTGCAAACCATGCTTAAGGCCCGCAAACCGGCCTCTGCATGCATCTACTACCGGATATGGCATACTTTCTTCCAGTGATGTGCTTCCAGACACTATGATCTTGCTGTCTTCCGGATCTCTAGGATTCTGGTCTTCCTACAACGGGGATTGAGCCTCGGTCTTCGTCTGGCTTCTCTTAAAATGCATATCTCTGCTTTGTCTGTACGGTTTAATGCAGGATTGCTGCACTGACAGATTTCTGCACCTTCGTCCAGGGCATTATCTGGGTACAGCCTCACTACATTCCTCCTGTGGCTTCGTGGGCTCTGTCTGTCGTTCTGGACGCCCTCCAACGGGCTCCTTTTGAACCTATGGAATCAGTTGACCTGACATGGCTAACTGCTAAGACCTAATTCCTTCTGGCCATTGCATCGACCAGGTGGGTGTCTGAATTGGGCACTCTCTCTTGTTGCCCTCCTTTTCTGATTTTTAATCTGGACAGAACTGTACATTGCACTAAACCAGGTTATCTGCCTATTGACATCTCCCGTTTTCATTTGAATGAAGAAATTGTGGTTCCGGCCTTTGTCTCCTCAGATCTCTCAACTACAGATTGTTCTTTGGACGTGGTTTGTGCCCTTTGTATCTATATTGACCGAACCAGCTTGTTAAGGAGATCGAATTCCCTCTTCATCCTTTATGATTTTCACAAACGTGGTTGGCCAGCTAATAAACAGACTCTGGCCAGATGGATTAGATTGGCAATTGCACAAGCATACTCTCAAGCTAGCCTTCAAGTCCTATTTTCTTTCTCTGCTCATTCTACTCGGTCTGTCGGACCCTTATTGGTGGCGCGCCGTAGCGTGTCTGATGAGCAATTGTGCAAGGCGGCTACATCATCTTCTATCCACACCTTTCTTAGATTCTATGCCTTTGATACATTTGCCTCCCAGGATGCATCATTTGGATGCCGGATACTACTATCCACTTAGACATGCCCCCACTCTTGAAGTACTGCTTTAGGACATCCCCGATATTATCCCTGTGGAGCCCTATGGAACCCAAAGGGGAAAAGGAGAGTTACAGTGTAGTAGACTTACCTTTGTTAACGCACTTTCTTTGAGGTCCATAGAGTCCATAGGGCACCTACCCTGATGCACCTGGTCTATATGGGTTTGCGACCTTGATCACTAGTTCCCTTCTCATGTCTGTGAGAGTGTGTTCTTATGTGTACCATGTCTTCCTTCTCTCTGCTTCCGCTTCTTGCTTTGGGCTTGTTAACAAAATTGACCTGCCTGATCATGGAGGCAGGGTTATAATGAGAGGGACGGAGCATCATGGGATATCTGAAAATGCTTAACTGTATGGTTCCCAGGATCTGATCCTACCACCGATAACCCCAATGTTATCCATGTGGACCCTATGGACCTTGAAGAAAGACAGTTAACAAAGGTAAGTCTACCATAACTCTCCTTATCCTGCATTACATTGTATGACTGATCCTAGATAAAGATATATTTCACAACAACACAGCTGTCAGGGCTGCCATGTTATTGGATTCAGCTACATTACGCTGATCTGATATCTGTAATAGGCTGGCTGTTAAAACAATTCTGAATAAATGCATTGACTTTCTTCAGTATTTTGTGGTGTGCTGGTTCTCTTATGTAAACCAAAATTTGGAATACGATAAGGCTACATGTTTTGAACTGCGTGTGCGCATTGGCAGCGGCTAAGGTAAATTGCAGTCACATTGCAATTTTCCTTTTGCTGGGCACTCGCTGTAATGTTTTATTAGTGGTGTGCCCACACCCTTCTCGGCTGTGTCAGTCTGTCAGCACTTTGAGCACCTTATAGCTCCTGCACAGAGTGTAGGGAGATACAACTTTGTGTCTCTACCACAGTGCTGAGGAGCGGCAGAAGCAGTGTCAGTGAGGCAGTGGCTGGCTGAGCGTAGTGGCCAGTTGAGTCACCCTATGGGAGTGGGACAAGGGGGGTACTTTAGAGAGGTACTATTAGAGTTCAAATTACAGACAATAAAAAACACTGCAGTGCTGCTTGTTCAGGCTTAGGCAGGAGGGGAGGGAGATATCAGAATTAAACTATTAAAAAACAACAATTTAGTGTTCTTTAATTTAATACAGGTTGAGTCTCCCTTATCCAAAATGCTTGGGACCAGAGGTATTTTGGATATGGGATTTTTCCGTATTTTGGAATAATTGCATACTATAATGAGATATCATGGTGATGTGACCTAAAGCTAAGCACAGAATGCATTTATGTTACATATACACCTTACACACACAGCCTGAAGGTAATTTTAGCCAATATTTTTTATAACTTTGTGCATTAAACAAAGTGTGTGTACATTCACACAATTCATTTATGTTTCATATACACCTTATATACAAAGCCTGAAGGTCATTTAATACAATATTTTTAATAACTTTGTGCATTAAACAAAGTGTGTGTACATTCACACAATTCATTTATGTTTCATATACACCTTATATACAAAGCCTGAAGGTCATTTAATACAATATTTTTAATAACTTTGTGTATTAAACAAAGTTTGTGTACATTGAGCCATCGAAAAACAAAGGTTTCACTATCTCACTCTCACTCAAAAAAGTCCGTATTTCGGAATATTTGGATATGGGATACTCAACCTGTAGATAGATTTTAACACCCCCCCCCCCCCCCCCCCTATCCTCAGTGTGGCATACTGTGTGTAAGGGCTACTACTGTGTGGCATAACATGAATAAGGTGCACTACTGGGTGGTGCATTGTGTATAAGCGGCACTATTGTGTGGGGTAACATGAAGAAGGTGCACTAATGTGTGGTGTAATGTGAATAAGGGGCACTACTGTATGACATAGGGGGTGATTCCAAGTTGATTGCAGCAGGAATTTTGTTAGCAGTTGGGCAAAACCATGTGCACTGCAGGGGAGGCAGATTTAACATGTGCAGAGAGAGTTAGATTTGGGTGTGGTGTGTTCAATCTGCAATCTAATTTGCAGTGTAAAAATAAAGCAGCCGGTATTTACCCTGCACAGAAATAAAATAACCCACTCAAATCTAACTCTTTCTGCACATGTTATATCTGCCTCCCCTGCAGTGCACATGGTTTTGCCCAACTGCTAACAAAATTCCTGCTGTGATCAACTTGGAATTACCCCCCTAATGTGAATAAGGGGTTCTACTGTGTGGTGTAATGTGTATAAGGAGTATTATTTTGTGGGGCAATGTGTACAAGGGGTATTACTGTGAGATGTAACGTGAATAAGGCTCACTAGTGTGTGATGTAAGGTGAAGAAGGAATTGTGCCCTCTTTCCCTATTCAGAATATGGGGGAGGGCACCAGCACTCTTTCTGGCACAGGGCACTAAAATGTCTAGTTACGGCTCTGATTTTTTTTTTACTATGGATATTCACGTGATATAATTTTATTTCATTTATGCCAGAAGACCCATAATGTTTATATTGTGTTTTGAAATGAGTTTGTAATATAAAAACATCATGAACAGGGAACTTTTTGGATTGTTGTGCTCTCTGTGAATAAAATGATACTATGATATGTAAGTTCACCTTCAATAGACATGTTCCGAAACTCAGAAATGAAAGTAAATTTTTGGTTGATGTCTTTAGTGTTGAGAAACTTCTTCAGGACATGGCCAAACATTAGCACCCCATCCAGGTATCCTGTAGCATAATCATCTTTTAGCTGAAATGCAGAAAAATATTATTATGCATTATTTTATTTGAAATGTAAATGCATATCATCGAACTGACCTGTTACCTTACCCTAGTGTACCCAATGATCAGAGAGCTATTTTCACAAATGACTGTGTGGAAAAGTCTATATATAACTTTTTACAAGAGAATACATACTATTGCCCAGCGGGCGGGATGCCGGCTGTCAAGATCCCGACAGCGGCATCACGCCCACCAGAATGCCAGCAGTGGGGCGAATGGTACGAGTTCCCTTGCAGGCTCGCTACACTCACCACGCTGCGGTCTCGGTGGCTTGCTACGCTTGCCACAGGTTCTATTCTCAATGTAAGGATGTCGTGGACACCCACGACTGAGAATAGTCCCTGCACGCCGGGATTCCGGCTGTCGGTATTGTCGGCTGTCTGGATTCTGGCATTAGTATCATGACCACCAGGATCACGACAGCCGGAAAATTGATTGCATCCGCTTACAAGTACAGAGAAATGTTAAATAGTATGCATGTCTGTAGTAATTTATTAATAATTAATTAAAATAAATTATTGGGGATATACTAATAGCTGTGGTAAATTACCGCAGCTAATGGATCCCCTGGGGCTATCCAATTACCACTGGCACTTATCGAGATAGGCTTTGTGTGTGCAGCCCTCAGAGACCTGTTATCAGCATTTTCAGCGATAACACATGGATCCGGGAACTGCAAGGACAGAGTGAGAACCTTGAAAAATGTCTAAGTACACAGAACCAGTTGCTAAATCTCCAAATGAAAATTAATGCCGGAGAACTGGAGCTTCAGTGTAAATTAAAGTGTCAGAGTCTGAAATAGCTAGATAAAAGTTGAGACTTGCTGAATTTGAAGATATGGAGAGCAATCTTCTGCAGTCTGAGAACAAGTTGGAAAGTGCCATGGGAAATATCACCCAGCTAGAAGAGCAGCTCTCTGCAATAGCAGAAGAGGAAAAGAAGTTGGACAACACTCTGAAATTGGATCCTGGACCCAAGAGAGCATCCGATGTCTTAACTGAACCTAGTGTCACAGAAGTACATAAATAAAAGCAGCTACTACAGCTTGATACTGAAAAGGCTGGAGTGAAGATTGATATGCTACCGATGCAGAGTGTCTTATATAATGAACGGCAGACAAAACTCAGACAAACTCCCCAAAGGACTGTGTTGCGGTAGTGTGTGAGGTACTGTACCTTGCAGTGACATTCAGATTCCAGTTATAGTTGAAGGAGTGAGGTCTTCTCAAAGGGTTACAGTTCCAGATAACAAAGCTGTGTCTAAAGTTGGTGATAAAGAACTGACAAATACAGATGGTGATTGTTTGTCCCTTGAGTCCAGGGCCAGACTGCCCATCTGGCACTACTGGTAAATGCCAGAAGGGCCGATGGACTTGTGGGCTGGTCCTATCAGACAGAGAGCTGGGAAGGCCATGCACAGCGCATCCTCCGGCTCTCTGCTCTGGCCACTCCCCCGCCTCCCCTCCTGTCTCAATAGAAATGGAGGTGTGCCGCGAGTCCATGCCCCTCTGACTCGCGGCACGCCCCTGACTTTAGTGCCCGCACGCTCCCTTACACAATGAGCGCACCCCTGGCATGTGCGCGTGCCTCAGGTGCACATGTGCACGCACATGCCAGTGTCGAATTCGGACTCCAGTCCATCCCTGCTTGAGTCAAAGGTACAGGATGTACAAAAGTCTACAGAAATATTGATAGTTTCCAAGGATGAGACTCTGATGTCGCCATGTGATCAGAGTGATGTGAATATGACGCAATCACATTGCTTTGCAGTGGAAAGCAGAACATTAAAGAAAGTTAATATTGACAGTCTTATAAAGAGACTGTAATATTCTTTTACGTGAAACAGTGTCTTTGTGCAACCAGGATGGAACTTGCAATGCAGCTGAATTTGTCTGTGAGGAAGTGGTCTAACATTACAAAGCTTGTAGCAAGAAAATCAGCTAAACCGAATCTGAAAAATAAAGGCCTCTGTGGAGAGTGAAGCTGTGCTTATGGTACATGTTAAAGTTGTTCAGCGTATTTTCAAGGCCCAAAAAATGGATACTTCAGAAGATCCCAGAGATATGAGCCTTGTTGAAGTGGTAGATAGCCATCAAAAGCATGAGATGAAGTTTGTGGATCACTGGAATGAACTTTCAAGCATATTAAGTGGACAAGAGAGTCAAGAATCTGAGTTTGGCAGTGCCAGTATGTCCTCTGACGTAAAAGCCAAGGACTGAGGATTATGATGCTGGTGGCATTCAGTATAATAGTGACTCTTTACCAGTTAATAGTTACTAGTGAAGCATGACAGTAGCCAATATGGTGACGTGTTACCAGTGAAGCTAATACCATGCTTCAAGGCTGAAGGTTAAAGATGTTACAAACAGTAGTTGGCCAATGGTTGTGCCTTTAAGAGGTTTGAGAAAGAGAAACCTTTACTTGGTTGTGAAGAAACTAAGGAAAAGCTGTACCAGAAGATTCTGAGGAAAATAAATTGCTTGATTTAGATGCATTTGACAAGAGTGAAGATGAAGTATGTCACTTTGGGAAAAGTTACTTCAAATTCTTAATGACTGACGTGGTATCCAAGAATGAATCTCAAGTGCTGCATATTGAAATCAGGGAGTTCAAGTCATACCATAAAGTGAGAAAAAAGAAGAGATGTAGGAACTTGGATGAGGAGACCACCAGATGTCAGATAAGTCTGGAAAGTTTTGGAGAGTGGTGAAAGGCCCTGATAAGAAGACTGTCATTCAACCCAGGGGTTTTCAAGCTGGGAAGGGGGCTGTTTGGCAGTATGAAGGTAAATTGCACTACTGACACATGTATTCAGTGTGGAGCTGGGGAGATCCACCCACACAGGGAATAAAAGGGGTCTGTGACCACAACTAGAGGCTGCACTTTGCACACAGCCCAGGTGAGGATGTCATTTTGGGTTCAAGTGGAACTGTAGTCAGAGTCCAGTATGTCTGCGGGCTAGGAACCTGGGGTTCTTATCTACAGGAGGTAGGGAGAACACTAAAATGCTAAAGACTGTGAGACTATTGAGAAGCTGTAGCAGCCAGCCAAGCCAGGCCAGAGCCTGTGTTATGTCGGCAGGTAGCAGGTAAAGCTGAGAAGTGAGAAGCCAATGGCCAGGCTAACTACACTTGTGAGAGACAGGACTGGAATGAAGTTTGAGACTTTGTGATGCAGACGAGCTACCGGTATAGGGGCATAGTACCCTACACAGTGGCTAGGCTATTTGTTATTTTCTGTTCATTTATGTTGAATACTGACAGTAAAGCACAAGTTCATTTATTCACAAGAAAAGCTGTGTTTGGAACCTGATCCAAAAGCTTAGACCCTGCACCAATACAACTATCTACTGAGCTAATTGACCATATCACCACTATATATATATATATATATATATATATATTAAACACATGCCCAGTATATAAATTATGTGCTTTGTATGATATTTGCAATTATATAACTTAATTATATATTTAGCTTTCTGTATTTTATATTAATTTACAATATCATGATTTACATTAATTTTATATTAGGATGAATACATTGGCGGATTTAGGGTGGGGCTATGAGGGCGATCGCCTCCCTGTAACACACTGTGACAGCCACACCCACTTATCGATGTTGCAGCTCTGGGCACTCATTACTGTAAGGCTGCCACTGCTGTGGTAACCTTCCTGGGACCAGCCGTGCTGCTCTCTGAACCTGGCAGCACAGTGACTGCTAAGGAACTGTAGTATCAGCTTAGAAGGTCAGGGTTACATAGCAGTCAGACACTGCCATGTTTCCCGGAGCAGTCCAGACGACAACCAGGGTATCCCAGCTCCTTCTTCCCGAGTACCCAATAACACCCTGTCTACCTACACAGACGAACACACACTAATTTCATATATATATATATATATATATATATATATATGTGTGTGTGTGTGTGTGTGTGTGTGTGTGTGTGTGTGTGTTTCCAGAGATAATTGTTGCAGTTTAAATGCTTATATTATCTGCTGACCAATTAAATTTATGATAACTATATACCAAATATTGTCATAGGCCCTGTTTCTTTTTTATGTCTATGGTGTAACTAATGGCTCCTGGATCCTGATGCAGAACCTAATCTGGGCCCCACTCAGAATGCTGAGCACCACTGTAGTAATTAGATATACTGTAGGAGACTAATATATAGAGAGATGCAGGAACTTACCAGTTGATTGGTGCTATAATTATCAGAAAGTCCACTGAAATTGGACTGAGGCAATGTCAGCACTAACACATTATTCATGTAGTTCGGAAAGCTGCTGTCTTCATAATACTCTGGGCTGTGGGAAGAACGTGACAAGATAGTTAGATGTTGCACACTTGCAATCCTTTAGTTCCATGGATAATGTTTGGCTTAACAAAATTTATGTCACAGAAATAATATATACACTTGTAATGAAACAGAGTAATTGTGAATCGTTTCATAGCACTTGGACATCTTTGTCCAGCAGCGTAATAGGTTGGCAGTGCAACCTGTGCCACCCCCTGAGAAGATGACGTCATGATGTCATGCAGAGGGGGCGTCGGAGAACAGCACTGCCTGAAGCGTCCTGAGGATGCTCTGAGCTGCTGTACAGACTGAAATGTGGGTGCCTGGAGCATCCAAAGTACATATAATATTCAAAGATACACTATTTTTCTTGCACTCACAAAAATACTTTAATTATATCAAATATAAGCTTGTCTAGTTCACAGTGTGTTATAGACAGAGAGCACATTTATAACATACCGGCAGTTAGTGGAATCCATGCCTAAAAGAATTCAAGCTGTATAAAGAGCAAAATGTGTTCCAACAAAGAAATAACTCAGTGGTTATAAATAATTTTGCCACTCAGTGTATATAGGGCCTGATCCTGGATGTAAGCAAAGCACAAAAGCACACAACTAGGCAAAAACACGTTGCACTGCAGATAGGGCAGAAAGATTTAGATTTGGGTGGGGTGTGTTCAAACCAAAATCTAAATTGCAGTGTAAAACTAAAGGTAACATTGGTGGGCTACATGCGAAAGCAGCCAGTATTTACCTTGCACAGAAACAATATAACCCACCCAAATCTAAATTTCTGCACATTACATCTGCCCCACCTGCAGTGTAACATAGTTTTTCCCACTTGTGTGTGTTTCTGCTTTGCTCATAAACCTGAATCAGGCCGACAGATCTTACAATTTGTTTTCCATTCATTTTCATCCCAGCAACCAGAAAACGTATTTGCTCCCAGTGAGTGTGACCAGCGTCTATAAAACTTCATATTTCAATCCTACATTATGGATAAATACTTACTTGAAAATATCAAGGAGAATTACAACCATTTCTTCAGGAATTTCCACTGTGTCTTTTACCTTTTTAACCTCAGTGGGTGAGCCGCACATGAGAAGTACTGTAGAAAGAAATAGATTTGTAAACCATTTAGAATTTGTTTCCAAGGGGTATATTTACTAAGCTCCCGATTTTGACCGATTTTGTGTTTTTTCTTCAAAGTGTCATCTCGGGAATTTACTAAACTCAAATCTCGGCAGTGATGAGGGCATTCGTATTTTTTTGGAAGTCAAAGAAAAAAAATATGAATGAATACACCATCGGTCAAATACGCCTGTTATTTCATACAACTCGGTAATTTACTAAAAATTCTATTTCACAAACACTAAACACTGCCGGCAATAGCCAAACACTGCCGTGAAAAAATACAATTCTTAAAAAAAAAGCAGTTTTAAAATAGACCTGCTTTTTTTTACCGTGTTCTGATAGTCATGCACGGATCCATGAGATCCGTGCATGTTTATCAGTGGGAAGGGGTGGGAAACTGTTAAAAAAAATAAAATAAAAATGCGTGGGGTCCCCCCTCCTAAGCAAAACCAGCCTCGGGCTCTTTGAGCCGGTCCTGGTTGAAAAAATATGGCGAAAAAATTGACAGGGGTTCCCCCATATTTTATCAACCAGCACCAGGCTCTGCGCCTGGTCCTGGTGCAAAAAATACGGGGGACAAAAAACATAGGGGTCCCCCGTATTTTTTGAACCAGCACCGGGCTCCACTAGTCAGAGAGATAATGCCACAGCCGGGGGACACTTTTATATCGGTCCCTGCGGCCTTGGCATTAAATCACTAACTAGTCACCCCTGGCCGGGGTACCCTGGAGGAGTGGGGGCCCCTTAAATCAAGGGGTCCCCCCCATCCAGCCACCCAAGGGCCAGGGGTGAAGCCCGAGGCTGTCCCCCCCATCCAAGGGCTGCGGATGGGGTGCTGATAGCTATGTGTAAAAATAAGAATATTGTTTTTTGTAGCAGTACTACAAGTCCCAGCAAGCCTCCCCCGCAAGCTGGTTCTTGGAGAACCACAAGTACCAGCATGCAGTGGAAAAACGGGCCCGCTGGTACCTGTAGTACTACTACAAAAAAAATACCCAAATAAAAACAGAACTCACACACCCTGAAAGTAAAACTTTATTACATACATGCACACCTACATTCACACATACTTACCTATGTTCACACGAGGGTCGGTCCACTTCTCCAAGTAGAATCCATGGGGTACCTCTGAATAAAATTATACTCACAAAAATCCAGTGTAGATCGGTCCTCTTCTAAGCTTGTAATCCACATACTTTGCAAAAAAACAAACCGAAAAACCCGACCCACGCACTGAAAGGGGTCCCATGTTTACACATGGGACCCCTTTCCCCGACTGCCGAGACCCCCCGTGACTCCTGTCACAGAGGGTCCCTTCAGCCAATCAGGGAGCGCCACGTCGTGGCACTCTCCTGATTGGCTGTGCGCTCCTGAGCTGTCAGTCAGGCTGCGCACGGCAGAGATACAATGTAGCGCATAGGCGCTCCATTGTATCCAATGGTGGGAACTTTGCGGTCAGCGGTTGACCGCGAGTAACCTCACTGCTGACTGCAAAGTTCCCACCATTGGATACAATGGAGCGCCTATGCGCTGCATTGTATCTCTGCCGTGCGCAGCCTGACTGACAGCTCAGGAGCGCACAGCCAATCAGGAGAGTGCCACGACGTGGCGCTCCCTGATTGGCTGAAGGGACCCACTGTGACAGGAGTCACGGGGGGTCTCGGCAGTCAGGGAAAGGGGTCCCATGTGTAAACATGGGACCCCTTTCAGTGCGTGGGTCGGATTTTTCGGTTTGTTTTTTTGCCAAGTACGTGGATTACAAGCTCAGAAGAGGACCGATCTACACTGGATTTTTGTGAGTATAATTTTATTCACAGGTACCCCATGGATTCTACTTGGAGAAGTGGACCGAACCTCATGTGAACATAGGTAAGTATGTATGAATGTAGGTGTGCATGTATGTAATAAAGTTTTACTTTCAAGGTGTGTGAGTTCTGTTTTTATTTGGGTATTTTTTTGTAGTAGTACTACAGGTACCAGCGGGCCCGTTTTTCCACCGCATGCTGGTACTTGTGGTTCTCCAAGAACCAGCTTGCAGAGGAGGCTTGCTGGGACTTGTAGTACTGCTACAAAAAACAATATTCTTATTTTTACACATGGCTATCAGCACCCCATCTGCAGCCCTTGGATGGGGGGGACAGCCTCGGGCTTCACCCCTGGCCCTTGGGTGGCTGGAGGGGGGGACCCCTTGATTTAAGGGGTCCCCACTCCAGGGTACCCCGGCCAGGGGTGACTAGTTAGTGATTTAATGCCAGGGCCGCAGGGACCGATATAAAAGTGTCCCCCGGCTGTGGCATTATCTCTCTGACTAGTGGAGCCCGGTGCTGGTTCAAAAAATACGGGGGACCCCTACGTTTTTTGTCCCCCGTATTTTTTGCACCAGGACCAGACGCAGAGCCCGGTGCTGGTTGATCAAATATGGGGGAACCCCTGTCAATTTTTGCCCCATATTTTTTCAACCAGGACCGGCTCAAAGAGCCCGAGGCTGGTTTTGCTTAGGAGGGGGGACCCCACGCATTTTTTTTCTAGATTTTTAACACTTTCTTTTTTTTGTAAAGGTGCACAATGAAGCCCTGCACGGATCTCACAGATCCGGCCGAGATTCATTGTGTTAATGTCGGCAGTGTTTTACTATTCACTCCCGTAAAACACTGGCCGAAATTACGAATGACATAGACATCGGAAAAAACGAAAATGCAGAATACGACAG
Source organism: Pseudophryne corroboree (assembly GCF_028390025.1). Lineage (NCBI taxonomy): Eukaryota > Metazoa > Chordata > Amphibia > Anura > Myobatrachidae > Pseudophryne > Pseudophryne corroboree. The sequence goes on along the minus strand of NC_086452.1, from coordinate 305,663,933 downwards.
CTTAGTAAATGTGGCGTAAAAAATGCAAACAGTTGCAAATTCACACATTCGATGTCATTCGTGTTTAATCTCCCTCCAAATCGACACAAATACGAATTTTAGTAAATATACCTCCAAGACTCTATTTTATTTGCATAAAAGTAGACCGTATCCTCATTTACTATGAAACATTTGCTTCACTAATACATCATTTTATGAGGATTCTTTTTTTTTTTTTTTTTAAATTAACCCCTTTATTTTACCCCAGCTTCTCTTGTGATCAAACAGATTGCAGATGTATAAAGGTGTAGAATAATTATTTGCATGGCCAAATCAGTTCAGTGGTACATAATACTAATTTTATATCCTATGATAAAAATGGAAAATCTAACACACAGATTATCTTTCAGATAGAGAAGCATTCACTGTAGCACTGAGCTAATTTACTACTTAACACGTTTTCCATTGGAACTCATTTGCATCTTGACAAAGCTATAATAACTTAAATAAGGCAAAAATATGGTGAGTCAAAGAGTTGACTATTATTTAAAGTACTTTACTGTACTGGAAAATACAGTAGTAGTAGTAGTAGTAGTAGTAGTAGTAGTAGTAGCAGCAATTTGTTTTCTAGTAGTTCTGGAAGGATACCCAACTGTATTTCAGCATAATTTAAAACACTGGGGCACATGTATTAAAGTATATTGATATTTAAGAAGAAGAGAATGCAGCAAATATCTCTATCTGCCATAGTCTCTCCATTTCCGAGTGTAAAGGAGCCCCCATGGAACTCTACAGAGGCTGCTAAACTATCAGATTTACCAAGATCTGAAATGCGGATTTACCAATCCCCAGGTGAAGAAGGCCAGGGCTGAAGACAGATTTAGCCAACAGAAGCCTATGGACTACTTTTCCACATATTTTACAGAAGTGGGGTTTCTTAGCATCCCCGCCACAGGCCCCCACTGACGCAAGCACAGCCCAATGGCAAAATCCAGAATCAGAGTGATAGCATAAGATACATTATTTGCGAAATTCATGTGAAAAGTTTAATTTTCCTATTGGGGATGTAGGCAAAAATAATTTATCGATATGGATTGTGATAAATAAGGTTCTGTATTTGTACCATTAATATACTGTAGCTTTATGTTATCTACAGTCTGCTCTGTATTCATTGAATAATATTTCATATCTTTCCTAGCTCTTTGATGGGGCTATTGTAGGGGCTGTCTGCCATTTTAAAAAGTGGATACAGTATACATATTCATTTATACTTATATACTTCGCATAATGCATGCCCTGTTACTTAATTGTTTTCAACATATCCAATTTAATTTCATACCATTGCTTTTTCGATTTGAGTTTCCTATGACCTTTTTCAGATCATTTTCTTTCACGATTTCTCTGAAGCTCAGGGCGCCAGTGAAGTAGGATACGGTAGGCTCTAACGCATTTATGTACCTGCCATGAAATAAAATTATACATTATTGACTCCTATTCAGTTAAAAATACTATATTGTGAAAAGGAAATGGGGAAACATGGCCAAAGAAAGTTTATCATCATTTGACATTTCTTTCCTGTATTTTTAGCCTTTAAAGACTAATCTATTATCCAGGGAAGTGTTAGGCAGTGTAACCCTCCTTCCTTTCCTATCCCTTAGTATGTATTGTTTAGGAAGTAGTTACAGTGTATATATATTTAAATGTGCCTCTACCCAAGCTAAATAATGGCTTGCCTGGGTATGCCTTTCACTAATTGTATATGTGTATACTTATTCAATTTGCTTACACATACACCATTTATATTATACCTGTTCTTCTTTATTTTTCCAGATTCCAGGGATCGAATTCCACATTACAAGGTAAATGGTAGGTATAATATTTTAATGCTACAATGTCACTTTAGCATTGCATACTAATATAATCAGGAAAACATAAATAAATACAATACATTTAATATTTTCCCTTAATACCTATACAGGTAATTATTGCATGCAATACAAAAAAACTCTCCTTTTCTCAAATGAGAATGAATGACCTGGGTACACTAAAATTTAAAGTGCACATGTTGGAGCCCATAAAGATTATATATATATATATATATATATATATATATATATATATATATAGTTGTGTCCAAGGTAGTATAAAGGATAAGTCCCTTGACGATGCTAGTCCTCCTTTCACATTAGAAAAAATATACTTATAAATGTTTGATGTTCCTAAATATCTGACTAAGGTGGTCATTCCGAGTTGTTCGCTCGCTGCCAATTTTCGCAGTGCAGTGATCAAGTGAAAAAACTGCAAAAATGCGCATGGTACGCAGCGCGCATGCGCTAAGTACTTTCACACAAAACTTTGTAGATTTACACAAGCTCGAGCAACGTTTTTTCATCGCTCGAGTGATCGTAGTATGATTGACAGGAAGTTGGTGTTTCTGGGTGGAAACTGCCCGTTTTCAGGGAGTGTGCTAAAAAACGCAGGCGTGCCAGGTAAAAACGCAGGAGTGGCTGGTCGAACGCAGGGCGTGTTTGTGATGTCAAACCAGGAACTAAACGGACTGAGGTGATCGCAATCTAGGAGTAGGTCTGGAGCTACTCAGAAACTGCAGGAAATTATTTAGTATCAGTTCTGCTAATCTTTCGTTCGCTATTCTGCTAAGCTAAGATACATTCCCAGAGGGCGGCGGCCTAGCGTTTGCAATGCTGCTAAAAGCAGCTAGCGAGCGAACAACTCGGATTGACCACCAATATCTGCACCACTATTTTGGCAGTTATTAAATTGTCCTGACGAGGTTATTATCCTTGCTTCCTGAATTATTATAATATTAATACAGGTTATTATAATATTAATACAGATAGATGTAATGGCTCAGTTCCCTATCTGCATTTGTCTGTATAGAACTCAGCACTTTGCTACACTTGTTTCTTTTCCAGCTGGCAGTAGCTATTACAGTCTCACTTATACCCCTTTCACACCGCACAAATAACCCTGTATCGACCCGGCATATTGCCGGGTCGACACGGGTCAGTATGCGGTGTGAAAGCGCCATGTCGGATTTCCCGGGTCGCCTGACCAGGTAATTCAACCCGGGTTATAAACAGTGTAATTCCCGGGTTCAATACCGGGCCAGTGGCTCTGTAAACGTATTCCTGGGTAGAGCCGATCCGGGACCTGTTTACAAGATAGGGAGAGGCAGCGCTGAGATCAGCTCATCTCCCAGGCCGCCTCCACCTCCGCCCCTGCTGCCAGCTCCGCCCCCTGCCGCTATGGCAACCGACCCGGCAATATGCCGGGTCTGGAAGCCAGCAGAAAGAGGTAGGAGAGTCTCCAATGCCGGATCCCATCCGGGAAGGACCCGTTTCTAATTCCCGGGTGGGAGCCGGCATTGGAGATGGGAAAGGGGTATTTACTAAGCAGTCTCAAATGAAAGATACAGTATATTATTAATCTAGCCAGGCCTCCTTTGTAACGCCTCAATAACAAATGCAGATATATTGATATATATTGCTTTTGATATCCATACTAAATGTTCTCCTGGTATATGAGATATGCTTGATGAGACCTGGATTTCAGTCTTTTACCTCATAAGCTTTGCATGCCTTTTAACAAAAGTCTATTCTACAGTAGTAATATTATAATTTGTACACTTTAGTTTCTTAAGTAGAATATTGCTGCTGCTTGAAAATACTTATACATATATTAATTTAGCACAATAACTGTATTCTCTATGTCTATGATGCATTATATCCTTTATCCTTCAGTCTCAATGTGTATATATGTATATTGAATACAAATATGATGCAGTATTTCTTTATCCAGTTAAGGTTCCTTTATAGGTAAATACTGGGTTTTACTTTACTTAAGCAGGGCTGCTGCTGATTATTACCACTTTAACTTTATCCTCCAAAGGCTGGCTCTATACTGTACAGTTAGTCTGTGAGAGGCTAGGTGGGTGTGTGGTACTGGTGCTGTATTCTCTCACTTAGGGGGACATTTACTAAGCAGTGATAATTGCCCATGGCAACTAATCAGCACTAAAGTAACAACTATAATTTGCATACTAGAAAATGATACAGAGCTGCTGATTGGATGATGGGGCAACTTTTGCACTGGTTCACTTCCTTACTATCCTCTCGACGTCATCATAACAGGATAGTGCAGGGTAGGCACTCTCCCGACTCCTCCCAGACTGATGATGAGCACTCTACAGGGTCTGGCCTGTCCCCGCTGATGGCATCATCTTGGGTGGGTAAACTCCCCCTCCGTTGCAAAGGGGATATGACGCTCGCGCTGCCCGCTGCCTACGCTCCCTCTGGCTACCTTCACAGACTGGAGCGCCTCTGCCTCCTCCTGTTGCGCCTCCCAGCGGAAGTGCCACAGTGCGTTAGCAGGCTCCCTCCTCACACTCCGCCTCTGCTACACCGCCTCTGGCTCTAGGTAAGCCCAACCTGGGTGATGCTAACCAGTCTCAGCGGCGTCGCTGTATGTTTACAGCATACAGCTCTTTCAGTGGTGCCCTGAGGACTGACTGCACACGCTGGCTGGGGTATCAGCAGACTGGCTCTGCACCAGCTGTCAGCCGTATTTATACCCCCTATTAGACTGGCTCGCGCTGACCTCGTTCTGTCCCTTTTCCCGCCATTGCCACGCGATATTCCCCCTCAGTAAGCTGCAGCTGTATGCACTCATGGGGCTTCCAGAACCTTCTCTCCTACTAACTGCTGCTGCCTCATGCAACCCTGACAAACAAGCATCCACAGCACTACTGGGTCCAAATGCCTAACAGTACTGTATCATGAATATGTGTACAATACACTACTCACTATACATTATATAATAATAAAAACTTATACATATCTGTACATACATATATTTTATACATTTTATACATCCCTTATATTAATAGCCTGATATCCTGGCTACAACAGCATTTCATGCCCAATATATACAGTACTTCAATTTAAATTTGATATTATAAAGTAATTCATTTTACATATAAACTTGATGCAGAGTTGGTCCCAAAATGGGTGTAAATGACTCCAATAAAAGTGCATGCAGTAAAAGCATATTTACATCCATAGTAGTATTATGCTATACAAGCCCACTCCCCAGTCCTGCCAAGAGACTCTTGATTTTGAGGGCAGTCTACCAGCTCCCAGAAAGGTGGGCCACTCTCCTGAACACCATGAGAAATGAGAAATAAGCGGGAAAAGGAGCAGTGATGTTCGCTTTGGCCCTATCTCTAGCCATATTGTACTTGCCTACTTTGAAAAGTACAGTAATTTCAGGGAGATCATACTGTAGTTTGCAGTAGTATCTGTCACAAGTGTCATGCTCCACCCAATGGGCATATCTAGAGCCACCTATAGGCATTTCTATTCCTACTCAGGAATGTGTTCTGCAGTAGCAGGTAAAAACTAAATGAAAAAATAAATATTTTTTTTTTTGCATAAGGAGGGTGTTGTGAGCTGTAAAGGATGACATTAGTCCCCTTCAGCAGTACAGTACATGTTTTGGTCATCCGTGCACCATGTATCACAGTCTGCCCAGAGCTGTGCTGGGGTGTAATTGTGCTGGCACCTCATATTGTCCCTTTTAGCCAGCTTTTCAGGTGTCCCAACCAGATCTCCCTTCTAGTGGTATACAGTATATAGAGGGCTGTCAGTGTACATGTAGGAAGGACACCACCAGTCCCCAACATGGGAATAACCAGCAGTGGCACATCAGGCACTAAGCTGTTGCCACCCTGAAGGCTGCAGCTGCAGAGTACCTTCCACAGTAGTGAAATAACTTATGAAAGTGCTGGGGGGGAGGGCACTGGCCACCTGCCCTGAGAGGGCAGGAGTGCAGAGTATGGAGCGGCACAGAGGGATGGGAGATAAAATACTGGAGCTCAGTGAGACAGAAGCTCTGCAGCAGCAGAGGGAGCAGCGTTTTAGTACAGTCTGTCAGGCAGTCCAGGAAGCTGTCCGCGGAGACAGACTCATCCACACATTGAGTTAAATGGGGAGGGAGCCACAGCCTGTATGTGCCGAGAACAATGCTCTAACTGTCAGCACTCAGCACACACTTGCAGACAGCAACTGACCAGTGCCCTTCCAACAAGCCCGGGCCTGGGTAAAGAGTACCCTCCCATCTCCCATTCCCAGTGTCCCTGCTGATAAGCAGTACTCACTGGAGCAGCGCTGATTGAAAAGAGAGGGTGTCCTTGCAGTCTCCTGTCTCAGCTACATCCTGGTCAGATGATGCATAACTCTGGGTGGGTGGGGGAAGCAGTTGGTGCAGGGTTGGGGTTTGTGGCAGGTGGCAGGTTCATCTGGCCCATGCCCCTCCCCTGCCAAATCCAGACTTGCTGCCTGATGTGTCAAAGTATTGATATACAATGCAGGACAGCGGGAGACTCCACAGCGAACCTGTAGGGTGACTACCATGCAGGATGTAAAAGGGTAGACAACTGTGGAGTATATGTACTAAGCCTTAGAGAGGGATAAAGTGGACTGAGATAAAGTATCAGCCAAACAGCTCCTGAAGTGTCATTTTTCAAACACAGGGTGGGAAGTACTAAGCATTGCATCCATGGTGCGGTACATCCTGCCACTTACTGCGGACCTACAAACCACATATTTACGTACATATGCAATTAGTATCGCAAAGGGCAGCTCTCATTGGGTAACGTCACCTGAAGACAGCATTACCCATTGGGTTAAAGCTCCGGAATGCATCGCATTCTGGAGCTTGGTACTGTACATATGGAAATGGGGTAAACCCTGATTTTCTGGGTTTTTATCACATTTTAGGCTTTAGTACATTCCGCCCATGGCCTGTAACATGTCAGTTAGGACTTTTCGCCGTTTTTAGGGTGAAGGGGGATTCACCCTATTCAATAGCAGAGCCATTTTTTCGCCTAGGCAAAAAATTCAGCAGGAGCAAAAAACATGTGGATCGGCAAATCCACATGCTTTCTCACCTGCACCGGTGAAGACACGGGCCATTTTAGAAGAGTTTGTGGCATTTTTTGACAATGCCTTTTCACAAAGAAAAAGTGAAAAGGCATTGTCGACAATGAATGTCAATTAAATAGGCATGGGGTGAATTCAATAGCTCTGAGATTACCGGAGCTATTTGAATACCCCCCTATGTCCTTAGCGATGCATAGTCAGGAATCCCAGCAAAATGTCACGGCATTGAAATTTCAATGCACCAAATCCCCATCCTATCAAACTGGGCCATCCGCTCTAGAGCACTCCCGGAAAGGATCTTGCTTAAGTCGACAAATACGACTAAGACAAACAATGCTTTTTCTATAGTTGTGTTATGAGCCACGGCTGTGGCTCATTCCTGTTTTGCATTTTTGTTCTGTATTTTATGTTATACTTCTGTTTATGTTCCCCGTGGGTGTCATGGGGTGCTCGGAGCTCACCCTTAAGGAGGGGATATTGTTATGAACCACAGGTAGTGGTTCATTCCTATTTTATGTTTATAAAGTTGTCTTGCATGCCAGGATTTCCCGTTGCTCTGTTTTAGAATACTCTTGTCTGCTGCCGCTGGTGAGTCTGTGTAATTGCAGCTTGTTCTCATGTGTTCAGCCTCACCTGGCTGCTAATTGCATCTTGTCAGTTTAGAGTCATGCAACAAGGCAGCTGCATGGGATTATTAATTAGGCCTCTCTGTTATATGCTGGCTGTTTGCAATTCACAGATGCTGGTGATATTTCTGGGTTTTCAGTCTGCTTGAGTTCTGAGCTTGGTTCCTGCTAGTTCCTGAGCTTCCTGTGTCGATTCCTGTGTCAGTCCCTGTGTCGATTCCTATGTCTGATCCCGTGTCCTGCCGTGAGGCGTTCCTGTCCTGAGGTCCAGTACCGTTGCCTGTGCAAGTTTCTGGCTTCTTGGTGTCCACCGGTCTGTCGTTTGGGATTCTGCCTGTCCTCCAGTTCTGAGAGTCTGTGTCAGCAGCATTGGGAGTTCCTGTCCGTTTGCCAGTATTCGTACCGGTTCCGTGAGTAGCGGCACGGCCGCGTCCGTCGGCCTAGGCCGCTGTATTCCCTTATTATTTCTGTCACTGGTGTTTTGCAGAGGGTTCTGCTTATGCTGTCACCGCCGGTACACAAAAGTATTGTGTCGGCGTGTGGTCAGCATTTCCTTTGTTGTTCTTTTCCTTTGGCGGCAAGCCGCACATACTTTGGTTTTAGGTTTGTTAGTAGCCCCTGGCCTTGTTGTTTAGTCAGAGGGCCCCTTGTTATCACCCTGTCTCGGTTCACTCTTTGTCTCTCATTAAGACCTGAGGGGGCATCGAAGTTGGGCAGACGTAATCCGCCCTTCAAACGCGGCTGCCATGGGCTCAAGCAACCATAGTCTCGCAGGAGTGTACTGACAGCACGGGTGAGACAACGGAGATAGGGCGCCAGGGGCTATTCCCTTTCCATTCCCCTTTCCCAGCGTTACGTCCTGGTGCTCTGGACTCGCTTCATAACATCTCTCTTGTTCTGAGCACCAGGAACCTAACATTATCACCAGCCATACCACAAAAAAGAAATAAAACTTTTTTTCTTTTTTGGCCCAGTCCAGTGTCTAGTCTAGAATCCAGTCCTGTCTAGAATTCAGTGTGCAGAATCCAATCCGGTGTTTAGATTCCAGTCTTGTCTAGAATTCAGTGTGCAGAATCCAATCCGGTGTTTAGAATCCAGTCTTGTCTAGAATTCAGTGTTTAGAATCCAGTCCAGTGTTTAGAATCCAGTCCGGTGTTTAGAATCCAGTCCGGTGTTTAGAATCCAGTCCGGTGTTTAAAAAAAAAAAAAAAAGTCTTGTTTTGTTTAGCAAAATTTAGTCTTGCCTTGTCTTGCCTTGCCTTGTCTTGCCTTGTCTTGTCTTGTCTAGTTTTAAATCCTCCTATGTCTACTATGCAAGCCCTGCAGGCATCTCTCGCAGCCCTGAACTCTGTATTCAGTGCTTTGAGACCAGAGCGACTAGAAGTTTTGCAGCAATCCCTAAAGCAACTGCAAAACCTTGTGACTAAAATCTTGCTCATTTTGCCAGAAGTCGTTGAGAGTACATCTATCTCTAAAGAGACTCTTGTTCACAGTATGGTGACAAGAGAATCCTCTGGTTTAATTGAAGAGAAAAGGTTTAAAAGTTTTCTGCGGCCCAGGCTCTCAGAAGAGGAGCGTCTGCGTCGCAGAAACTTAAACTTATGCCTATATTGTGGGGGTTTAGGCCATTATCTGCAGACCTGTGAGTTGCGCAAGCCAAAGTGTGGTGACGAGTCTTGCCCTCTGGCCAAGTTGAGTCATGATACAAGACCTACTCCTGTCTCTACTGTGGCAGAGGTACTTGTCACACAACCCACACAAAAAAGCTCTCTGTCCTATAATTGGGGTCCTTGGGCAAGGGAGCCCCATTATAGATTCAGGAATCAAAAGAGAATGTTTCTCTCCTCTCTTGAGGTTCCTGTGGAAGCGGAGTTGCAAGTCCCTGGAGTGGTGCCCGATGCCCAGGTTCCTGGAGTGGTGCCCGATGCCCAGGGTCCTGGAGTGGTGCCCGATGCCCAGGGTCCTGGAGTGGTGCCCGATGCCCAGGGTCCTGGAGTGGTGCCCGATGCCCAGGGTCCTGGAGTGGTGCCCGATGCCCAGGGTCCTGGAGCGGTACCCGATGCCCAGAGTGCTGGAGCGGTACCCGATGCCCAGAGTGCTGGAGCGGTACCCGATGCCCAGAGTGCTGGAGCGGTACCCGATGCCCAGAGTGCTGGAGCGGTACCCGATGCCCAGAGTGCTGGAGTGGTACCCGATGCTCAGAGTGCTGGAGCGGTACCCGATGCCCTAGCTTATAGAGGGACATCAAATATTATAGTTCAGGTGTCCATACCGGAAGGGGTCTCAGAAGCTGTTATCCCAGGTAGGGACTTGAAAAGCGCAACCCTAGAAAGGGTCTCTAAAACCATAGTTCTTGAGGGGAACTCGAGAAGCAAAACCCCAGAAGGGATCTTTGAAGTAATATCCCCAAGTGGGGTCTCGAGAGACGCAGCCCCAAAGAAGGGTCTAGAAGTCGCTTCCCCAGGAAAGAACTTAAGAAGCATAGCATTAGTGGAGGATCTGAACGTTATTGCTTCAGCAAAAGTCCCGGAAGTCATAGTCCCGGGAGAACTTTCGATAATTATCGACTCAGAGAGGGAGGCCGATGGCCCGATCCCAGTCAGGGAGGCCAACGGCCCGGTCCCAGTAAAAGAATCCAAGGAGCTGGCCCCAGCGGGGTTCTCGGAGGCCACTGCCCCAGCGGGGTTCTCGGAGGCCACTGCCCCAGCGGGGTTCTCGGAGGCCACTGCCCCAGCGGGGTTCTCGGAGGCCACTGCCCCAGCGGGGTTCTCGGAGGCCACTGCCCCGGGTGGGGTTCAGAAAGTCACTGCCCCGGGTGGGGTTCAGAAAGTCACTGCCCCGGGTGGGGTTCAGAAAGTCACTGCCCCGGGTGGGGTTCAGAAAGTCTCAGCCCCGGGTGGGGTTCAGAGAGTCTCAGCCTCGAGTAAGGTCAATAGTGACCAGGTCCTAGCAAAGCACTCCAGTCAGTCAGATGAGAAGGAAACAGATCCTGACTCTGATATCTCAACATCCATAACCTTTGATGGGGACTTCGCCCAATTTCTGGCGCTTTTCAAACACTATTACACTATTATGTTGTCTAGACCATTTCTGGGCATCACTTCAGAAAACCTTGGGCTCTATCTGATTTATTCTTTTAGAGGAGAGCCTTCTGAGTGGGCGACCAGTCTAATGAAAGCTGAAGATCCCATTCTTCTGGATCCCCTAGCATTCTGTGATGCAATTGTTAAAAGATACGGTTCCAAAGAAATTGGTTCAGGTTCCTCAAAGTCACCCGTCTTGTCTGCTGAGAGTCCACCAAATACTGTAAACTCTGCACAAGAGTCCCAGCCCGTTGTTTTGACTGCAGGATGTGCTTTTTTGACTTCTTCTTCTAATAATAGTACTTTACCAGAAAGTTCAGCTCCCAAGGGTAAGAGACCTGTCTCTGATTTGAACGCAGCCTTGCTGGGTGGTACCATCAGTTCAGACAATGTTTGGGGAATTACCTTGGTCAGACCTAAAGAGCTTTGTAAAAAGAAGAAGAAGAAAAATAAATAATTTTTAACTCTTGCCTTGATAAAAAAAAAAAAAAGGTTTTTTTTTGTTCCTTGTCTTGTGTCCAGTGGCCACCATCAAGGGGAGGGCACTGTTACAAGTTGTTGCTACAACTTGTTTTTTGTTTTCTTGTCTGTTAGACCAGTGTGTCAGGTTTTTTTTTTTGTATCCCTTGTTCTGGATAGTCTGAATTTTGGGGTCTTTTGACCCCTCCTCAAGGGGGGGGTAATGTTATGAGCCACGGCTGTGGCTCATTCCTGTTTTGCATTTTTGTTCTGTATTTTATGTTATACTTCTGTTTATGTTCCCCGTGGGTGTCATGGGGTGCTCGGAGCTCACCCTTAAGGAGGGGATATTGTTATGAACCACAGGTAGTGGTTCATTCCTATTTTATGTTTATAAAGTTGTCTTGCATGCCAGGATTTCCCGTTGCTCTGTTTTAGAATACTCTTGTCTGCTGCCGCTGGTGAGTCTGTGTAATTGCAGCTTGTTCCCATGTGTTCAGCCTCACCTGGCTGCTAATTGCATCTTGTCAGTTTAGAGTCATGCAACAAGGCAGCTGCATGGGATTATTAATTAGGCCTCTCTGTTATATGCTGGCTGTTTGCAATTCACAGATGCTGGTGATATTTCTGGGTTTTCAGTCTGCTTGAGTTCTGAGCTTGGTTCCTGCTAGTTCCTGAGCTTCCTGTGTCGATTCCTGTGTCAGTCCCTGTGTCGATTCCTATGTCTGATCCCGTGTCCTGCCGTGAGGCGTTCCTGTCCTGAGGTCCAGTACCGTTGCCTGTGCAAGTTTCTGGCTTCTTGGTGTCCACCGGTCTGTCGTTTGGGATTCTGCCTGTCCTCCAGTTCTGAGAGTCTGTGTAAGCAGCATTGGGAGTTCCTGTCCGTTTGCCAGTATTCGTACCGGTTCCGTGAGTAGCGGCACGGCCGCGTCCGTCGGCCTAGGCCGCTGTATTCCCTTATTATTTCTGTCACTGGTGTTTTGCAGAGGGTTCTGCTTATGCTGTCACCGCCGGTACACAAAAGTATTGTGTCGGCGTGTGGTCAGCATTTCCTTTGTTGTTCTTTTCCTTTGGCGGCAAGCCGCACATACTTTGGTTTTAGGTTAGTTAGTAGCCCCTGGCCTTGTTGTTTAGTCAGAGGGCCCCTTGTTATCACCCTGTCTCGGTTCACTCTTTGTCTCTCATTAAGACCTGAGGGGGCATCGAAGTTGGGCAGACGTAATCCGCCCTTCAAACGCGGCTGCCATGGGCTCAAGCAACCATAGTCTCGCAGGAGTGTACTGACAGCACGGGTGAGACAACGGAGATAGGGCGCCAGGGGCTATTCCCTTTCCATTCCCCTTTCCCAGCGTTACGTCCTGGTGCTCTGGACTCGCTTCATAACATCTCTCTTGTTCTGAGCACCAGGAACCTAACAAGTTGTATATAATTTTTTCAAATCTGCTTAACTTTCAAATCTTTGTATCAGACTTGGGGATGAAGGGCTCACCAGGAAAATACAATGGTAGGAGCCCATTAAATACTGAAGTGTTGGTGCACTAAAGCAGTGTGGCCAGCCAGAGAGTGTATAGTACCAAGCCAGGAGTACGAATGAGAAAGTCACATAATGAAAATAAGCATGTGCGCTGGTCTCTTTGTGTTTTTCTGCAGTGCTTGCAGACATAATGCCATTCAGAGATGGTGTTATGTTTTTAAGAGAAGCTTCACTTGTCTCATCTTTATATATATATATATATATATATATATATATATATATACAGTGGGGATCGAAAGTTTGGGCACCCCAGGCAAAAATTCATTTTAATGTGCAAAAAGAAGCCAAGGAAAGATGGAAAAATCTCCAAAAGGCATCAAATTACAGATTAGACATTCTTATAACATGTCAAAAAAAGTTTGATTTTATTTCCATCATTTACACTTTCAAAAGAACAGAAAACAAAAAATGGCGTCTGCAAAAGTTTGGGCACCCTGCAGAGTTAATACCTTGTACTGCCCCCTTTGGACAGCTGAGACCTGGCAGTGTCATGGATTGTTCTCAATCATCATCTGGAAAGACCAGGTGATGTCAATCTCAAAGGTTTTAAAAGTCCAGACTCATCTGACCTTGCTCCAACAATCAGCACCAAGCAGTTGTGTAGAACACTGAAACTGAGAATAGTTGACGCTCACAAAGCAGGAGAAGGCTATAAGAAGATAGCAAAGCATTATCAGATGCCCATATCCTCTGTTCGGAATGTAATTAAGAAATGGCAATCATCAGGAACAGTGGAAGTTAAAGCAAGATCTGGACGACCAAGAAAAATATCAGATAGAACAGCTCGCAGGATTGTGAGAAAAGCAAGTCAAAATCCACGTTTGACTGCACGATCCCTCCAGGAAGATCTGGCAGACACTGGAGTTGTGGTACACTATTCCACTATAAAGAGATACGTGTACAAATATGGTCTTCATGGAAGAGTCATCATAAGAAAACCTCTTCTACGTCCTCACCACAAAAATCAGCGTTTGAAGTTTGCAAATGAACATATAGACAAGCCTGATGCATTTTGGAATAAAGTTCTGTGGACCGATGAGGTTAAAATATAACTTTTTGGCCGGAATGAGCAAAGGTACGTTTGGAGAAGGAAGGACCCAGAATTTAATGAAAAGAACCTCTGTCCAATTTTCAAATTGGACTAAAGTACTAAGTGGTGTGCCTCAAGGGTCTGTACTTGGACCACTTTTGTTCAACCTTTTCATCAACGACCTAATAGTAGGTCTAGAGAGCATGGTGTCAATTTTCGCAGACAATACCAAATTGTGTAAGGTTACAAATATGGAGGGGGATGCTGAATCTCTTCAGAACGACTTAACTAAACTGGAAGCATGGGCAGCAAAATGGAGAATGAGATTCAACACAGACAAGTGTAAGGTAATGCACTGTGGGGGCAAGACCAAAAATAAACATACAGTACATACTAAATGGGGTAATATTAGGGGATTCTGTACTGGAAAAATACCTAGGGGTTCACATAGATAACAAATTGTTGCAGCAGTACCCAAAGTAGGAGTGCAGCAAAGAAGGCTAATAAGATACTAGCATGCATAAAACGCGGAATTGATGCAAGGGACGAGAGTATTATACTCCCATTATATAAATCACTAGTGAGGCCACATCTTACTGTGTGTAATTTTGGGCACCATATTACAAAAAGGATATCCTGGAGCTAGAAAAGGTTCAGATGCGGGTGACCAAACTAATCAAGGGCATGGAGACGCTGGAATACGAGGAAAGGCTTGCAAGGCTAGGCATGTTTACATTGGAAAAGAGGAGACTAAGAAGGGACATGATCAACATCTACAAATAAATAAGGGGTCAATACACAGAGCTTGGGAGGGACCTGTTTTCTATAAGATCAGCACAGAGAACACATGGTCACTCGCTTAGGTTAGAGGAGAGGAGTTTCCACACATTGAGGTGGAAAGGTTTTTTCACAGTAAGGACAATACGTGTTTGGAATTCCCTGCCTGAGAGAGTAGTAACTGCGGACTCAGTCAACAGCTTTAAGAATGGGCTAGATAAATTCCTATTGGATAAAGATATTCAGGGTTATGGTGCGTAGGCACGCATTATAGTTAATTTAACTAGTCCTAACATAAAAATAACTAGTCCTATAATAAGACTGCATAGGAGACCACAAATAGGTTGAACTCGATGGACAATTGTCTTTTTTCAACCTTACTATGTTACTATGTTACTATGTTACCACACACATAGAAGTCGTTACAAAACATCTTCAGCATTTTAACGCAAAATAGTATTATACCATTCACAATACTAACTTTCACCAACATGTAGGTGGGCAAACACAAACAGAGACCAGAAATGGTGATGACATAAAGAAAAAAAAAAACTAACCCTTCCATAACCCACCCAGTATAACCTACAAAACCTGAGGCATACCTGATACCCATACCAAAACAGTTAGAACAATCTTATATATAAAAAAAATAAATGCGGAGTACACTGGGCTCCACAAGGAATGGACAATGGGGTGTAGAGTAGGATCTTGATCCGAGGCACCAACAGGCTCAAAGCTTTGACTGTTCCCAGAATGCATAGCGCCGCCTCCTATATCACCCCGCCTCCCTGCACAGGATCACAGTTTTGTAGTTGGTGCTGCAGTAGCAGGCACTTAACAGAGGGGCTGCTCCAGGCAGCCCTAAGAAGAGCTTTTTTTCTGAGGAAAAAAGTGAAGACTTCAAGGGCAGCAGCAGTGTTACATGTCAGTGGACATTCACGGCTGCAGCTCCGGCTCTCCCCAGCGGCGCTGTACACTCCCGAGCCCTGGTTGCCGGGTAACTACAGCAGGAGGCTCCGTTTTTTTTCTTGTCAGGCACACACGACGGAAGCTCTCCGGGATTGCGTGGCCGCGCTTCGGGAGGTGGTAAGTGTGTCCCGCTTGCGGGACCTGGTCTTTATCGCGATCCGGCGCAGTCGGTGGGAGGCGGGCCGCGTGCGCTGGCGGTGGACACTGTGGCAGTACAGGCGATCCCACTAGATCACCAGGGCATGGGACAGGTCAGGTTTTCTCTATAAACTGTTTTATTAGAGCCTGCAGTACCCGGTGGTTTTGCCAGCAGGGGGATAGAGCTTGGACCTGAAGCCCCTCCCCCAGCCCCAGGGCACCATTTTCTGCAAATTTTCCCGCCCTGGAGCTGCATATCTGTCTCTCCCTCACTCCCTGGCAGTGTCTGCGGCGCCATTATCCCTCAGCTCACTGTTCCTGGGAATGCTTGGGCAAATCCTCCTATGTAAAGCCGCCTGGTTGTCAGTGCTGTGACTTTACAAGACACTTAAGTATTCTACCTGCCTTTTTTAGTCAGTGTTAGTAAGAAAGAGTGCACTTAGTCAGGGTTTCCTAGTACAATTACCCTGTGATATACATCCAGTTCTTACTGTGTACTGTTATTTCTATTGTTATATAGCTGTGTAAGCTAGTCCAGTGCAGTATTATTGTTAGTAATAACCTCTGCATTGTACAGACTGTGACTATTTGTGTGTGAGTTTGATAGCTGAGTGGTGTCCATTTCGTGTCTCTCACTCAACCTGCTATCCCTATATTCTATAACCTGAGGGGGCTTGGTGCGTCAGGTTTTATCTAATATAGGATTTTCACAAAGATATACTGTATTACGTATTTTTCTCTGTGATTTGGTCACCATATCTCTCCTTTATCTCTGCTGGTGCTGACTACACTGCGCAGGGGTTTGGGCTAGGGGTATTGTGCTGCTGACAAATTGTACTGTGTTACCTGATACTGCAAGTTATATCATGTCTGCTTATAAGGGTAACGGTTCTGGGGCTGAACACACTGCCGGTGTTGCTGAAGCCGCAGATACCTATGAGGAGAATATAGCAGCTTTGGGCTCTGGTTCTGGGGACTCCTTGCCCCCCAGTGGGACGGTGGCAATGGGGGCAAATAATGACCTGCCGTGGGCCACTTTTTCCACGCTTCTGCATACGCTAGTTCATAAACTAACACCCCCTATGGGACCCCCCAACCGTTTGCGGTCCCTGCAGCTAACCCGCCGTGGGCAGACGATTTATCTGCTCAAATAAAGAAGTTGAACCAGTCCCTGACTACTAAGAAGTCTGACCGTCGCTCGCCTACGTCCAAGGGGTCCCCTAAGCAAGCGCTTGTCTCCTCACAATCCACTGCTGTCACTGACACCACGTCGGATGAAGACGGCACTTACACTGACCCCACAGGTTCTGACTCAGATACGGCTGAGGGTGGTTCACATGTGGATGTTCCTGATCTTTTGGAGGCTATTAAGTTAATTTTACAGATTATGGATGATCCCGAGCCATCCATTCCTCCTAAGAAACCAGATAGGTTCAAGCGTCAGAAGGTGATTAAACAAGTTTTACCTCACTCTGACCACCTAATTGATATACGTTAGGAACCCTGGGAAAACCCGGGTACGAAGTTTGTGCCTCAAAAGAAGATGCTGGCTCGCTATCCCCTCACACCAGAGCTGTCTAAGAATTGGGAAACGCCTCCTCCAGTGGACTCACATGTGGCTAGGATGGTGGTTTCCTCAGCTCTACCGGTCGCCACCGTCACGTCTCTGAAAGAGCCTACGGATAAACGCGTGGAGGGTTGTCTGAAAGCGATTTACACCCTCACGGGTGCTGCACAAAGGCCCACTATTGCAGCTACTTGGGCTGCAGAGTCCATTGAAGCATGGGCCTTGGAGTTAGATGCTGAAATCTCCTCTGACCATGCTAGACAATGCTTGTCTTATATTGTCACAGCTTCTCGTTATATAAAGAGGCGGCTTCTGATGCCGGTATCCTGGCAGCCAAGGCCTCTACTACGTCAGTGCTGGCTCGCCAGATATTGTGGCTGAGATCCTGGTCTGTGGATCTGGACTCTAGAAAAACCCTTGAGGTACTCCCTTTTAAGGGAGATATTCTGTTTGGGGAGGATTTAAATAAGATTGTGGCTGACTTGGCTACTGCCAAAACTGCCTGTCTGCCAAGTACTGCTTTTTCTGTGTCGAAGGCTAAAGGTACTTCCTTTCGCCCCTTTCGTCCTTAAGGTAAAGCAAAAGGTCAGGTGTACAACAAGCAGGCCCGCACTTCCAAACCTGGTAAGCCTAAGCCCAGAGCCTGGGCGGCCCGTCAGCCAGCTTCCAAGACAGATAAGCCTGCCGCATGACGGGGCGGGCCTCCCTCTGGGGGATCCCAGGGTGGGGGGCCGGCTTCTAGGGTATACCCAGCAATGGTTGAAGACCACTTCAGATGCCTGGGTACGGGAAGTCGTCACTCGAGGTTACGCCATAGCCTTCAAAAACCGACCCCCTCATCAATTTTGCCAGACAGCTGTCCCGATGGACAAGACAAAGGCAAACACTCTACATTCAGTGGTACAGACCCTCCTGGATACAGGAGTCGTTGTACAGGTGCCTCTTGCGCAGAGGGGCCGGGGCTACTATTCTCCGCTGTTTCTAGTCCTGAAACCGAATGGGTCCTCCCGGCCCATTCTCAACCTCAAGGCATTGAACAAGTTTGTGAAGGTTTCCAAGTTCCGGATGGAAACCCTTGGCTCTATAGTTCTGGCCTGGGAACCTGGGGACTTCATGGTCTCCCTGGACATACAGGATGCTTACCTGCATATTCCTATAGCAGTGTCTCATCAGCAATACCTGAGATTTGCGATTGGCAACTGCCATTACCAGTTTCGGGCTATACCTTTTGGTTTAACAACGGCTCCTCGAGTCTTTACAAAAGTCATGGCGGTGATGACGGTGGTACTCCGCCGTCAAGGGGTCAGGATACTGCCGTATTTGGACGACTTGTGAATCCTGGCAAATTCCCCAGAACTTCTCCTGCATCATCTAGATGTGACGGTCCGGTTTCTGCAAGCCCACGGGTGGCTCATCAACTGGAAGAAGTCATCCCTGATCCCTGCTCAGAGCATGGTGCATCTGGGAGCACTATTGGACACTCACAACCAGCGATTGTTCCTGTCCCAGGAGAAAGTCCTGAAACTTCAGGACAGGATTCGTTGCTTCCTATCTCGTCCGCAAGTGTCGATACATTCGGCGATGCAGGTGCTGGGCCTCATGGTGTCAGCATTCGACATGGTGCAGTACGCTCAATTTCACTCTCGCCCTCTCCAGAGGCTGATTCTAGCCACATGGGACGGCCTGCCTCACTGGATCAGGTCTCAAATGATCTCATTGACTCCGGAGGTCCATCTGTCGCTGTTCTGGTGGCTCCGGGACCAACAACTGTGCAGGGGCCGTCCGTTCTGGATATCCGACTGGGCCCTGTTGACGACAGATGCCAGTCTAAGAGGTTGGGGCGCAGTGCTGGAGCAACACTCCCTTTAGGGGCGGTGGACCAAGGAGGAGTCCCTCCTCTCGATCAATATTCTGGAGTTGCAGGCGGTCTTCAACGCCTTGAACCTAGCCCAGCATTTAATTCAGAACCGTCCTGTTCAAGTACAGTCGGACAACGCCACCACAGTGGCTTACATAAATCATCAAGGCGGCACTCAAAGCCGCCTAGCAATGAAGGAAGTCTCACGGATTCTACAGTGGGCAGAACGCCATCTACCGGCCATATCGGCAATATTCATTCCGGGAGTCCTGAATTGGGAAGCAGACTTTCTCAGTCGTCAGGACGTGCATGCCAGCGAGTGGGGCCTCCATCCAGAAGTGTTTCAACTCCTAGTGGAAAGGTGGGGCCTTCCAGACGTAGATCTGATGGCGTCTCGACACAATCACAAGGTTCCGGTCTTCGGAGCAAGGACAAGGGATCCTCAAGCAGCATTCGTAGATGCGCTGGCGGTACCGCGGAGGTTTCGGCTGCCGTACGTATTCCCTCCAGTGTCACTCCTGCCCAGGGTAATTCGGAAGTTCAAGCAAGAAAAAGGAATTCTGCTTCTCATAGCTCCAGCGTGGCCCAGACGGCACTGGTTCTCAGACCTGCAAGGCCTATCGTCAGAGCGTCCAATTCTACTTCCACAACGCCAAGACCTCCTCGTTCAGGGCCCCTGTGTCTACAAGGACCTAGCCCAGCTGTCTTTGACAGCGTGGCTCTTGAAGCTTCCGTCTTAAGGGCTAAAGGGTTTTCTGAGGCATTCACTCAAACTATGTTGCGGGCCCGGAAACCGGCTTCGGCTCGGATTTACTATAGGGTCTGGCATTCTTACTTTGTTTGGTGCGCATCTAACGATTATGACGCTTCCAAGTTTAGTATAGCCAAGTTGTTGGCTTTTCTTCAGCATGGACTGGACTTAAGCCTGCGTCTGGCCTCCCTCAAGGTTCAAATATCTGCCTTGTCGGTGTGGTTTCAGAGAAAAATTGCAACCTTACCTGATGTGCATACCTTTACTCAGGGTGTGTTGCGTATCCAACCTCCCTATGTCCCGCCTGTGGCTCCTTGGGACTTGTCGGTGGTTTTGGAGGCGTTACAAGAGTCTCCGTTTGAACCTCTTGGTTCAGCTGACCTTAAGTGGCTTTCCCTTAAGGTGGTGTTTCTGCTGGCTATTGCTTCAGCTAGAAGAGTGTCGGATTTGGGTGCCTTGTCCTGTAGTTCCCCATATCTGATATTTCACCGTGACCGGGCGGTTCTTAGGACTCGTCCCGGCTATCTACCTAAGGTGGTTTCTTCGTTCCACCTTAATCAGGAGATTGTAGTTCCGGCACTTGTTCTCTCCGTATCTATGTGAAGAGAACTGCTCCTATTAGGAAATCTGATTCTCTCTTTGTACTGTTTGGATTTCACAAACGTGGCTGGCCTTCTGACAAGCAAACTTTGGCCAGATGGATTAGAATGGTGATTGCACATGCTTATGTGAAGGCTGGTCTCTCTGCTCCTGATTACATTAAGGCCCATTCTACTCGGTCTGTTGGACCTTCTTGGGCGGCCCAACGTGGTGCGACCCTTGAACAATTGTGCAAGGCGGCTACGTGGTCCTCTGTGAACACGTTCATAAGGTTCTATGCCTTCGATACTGCTGCTTCACAGGATGCTTCCTTTGTACGCCGGGTTCTTGTGCCCGCTACAGTGCGTCCCCTCCCATAAGGAACTGCTTTAGGACATCCCCATTGTCCATTCCTTGTGGAGCCCAGTGTACCCCACAGCAGAAAACGAGTTTTATGGTAAGAACTTACCTTTGTTAAAACTCTTTCTGCGAGGTACACTGGGCTCCACAAGGCGCCCACCCTGACGCACTTCGCTTCTTTGGGTTGGTATGGCATTAGCCGCTGACACGTCTCCTGTCGTGAGAATGCAGTGTTGTGGCTACTAACTGTTGTCGTCTCTTTTCCTGCTACTGCATTGAACTGGTTAACTAAAAACTGAGATCCTGTGCAGGGAGGCGGGGTGATATAGGAGGCGGCGCTATGCATTCTGGGAACAGTCAAAGCTTTGAGCCTGTTGGTGCCTCGGATCAAGATCCTACTCTACACCCCATTGTCCATTCCTTGTGGAGCCCAGTGTACCTCGCAGAAAGAGTTTTAACAAAGGTAAGTTCTTACCATAAAACTCGTTATTCCTTGCTTGCTGCAAGGATTTCTAGTTCCCCCTTTTTATCTGTAAGGCTTCTAGCATTTACATACATACAATTGAGATATGTATTTCCCCTTATGGTAGGAACATCATAATTCTTATGCAGCAAAGATGACCCGTAATCGTCATTGGTTACTGTTATTCTAAAACACTTTTTAGTTCCCATGTTGCTACCCTTGCCATCTGCTCTATTCCTCCCCCCTACTCCTCCCCCGTTTTGTTCACTAATGCCACCCCTGCTATTCTTACTGAATGACCCGTAATTTCTTGCTAAACCCTCCCCCCAGGCTCCTAGTTTAAAATCTCCTCCAACCTTCTAACCATCCTTCCCCCCAGCACCGCTGCCCCCTCCTCATTCAGGTGCAATCCATAACGACAGAAAAGATGGCGCCTGACTGAGAAGTCCGCCCAGTGTTCCAAGATCACAAACTCCTCCTTCCTACACCAGTCTCTAAGCCACACATTTATCCCCCTAATCTCCCTCTGTCTCTCTGGGCTAGCGCGTGGCACGGGTAATAATTCGAAGAATATTACCGTAGATGTCCTTGCCTTAAGTTTCTTGCCTAATTCCCTATAGTCTTTCTTAAGGACATCCCACCTTCCACAAACTTTGTAGTTGGTGCCAATGTGCACCAAGACTGCTGGATCCTTCCCAGCCCCTCCCAACAATCTATCTACCTGGTCCGCGATGTGCCGCACCTGAGCACCCGGGAGACAACAGACCATACAGCGATCACGGTCCCGGTAGCATATTGCCCTATCTGTCTTCCTAATAATGGAATCCCCTACCGCCACAATCTGATTAGGTACCTTACTAACTTTTATCCCAACTGCACCAGAGGGACCGCTCCTCTGGTTGCTAGATGGAACAGTCTCCTCCGGCACCGTCATTTCCTCACTATCATCCTCCGATTCCTCGTCCAGTCATGCAAATGTATTCAGGTTTGATAGTTCAGAGTTGTCGAGCCTCCCCCTCTTTTTCTTCCTTCTGTGACCAACTGTGTGTTCAAACTGAAATCTAAATTGCAGTGTAAAAATAAAGCAGCCAGTATTTACCCTGCACAGAAACAAAATAACCCACCTAAATCTAACTCTCTCTGCAAATGTTATATCTGGCCCACCTGCAGTGCGCATGGTTTTGCCCAACTGCTAACAAATATGCTGCTGCGATCAACTCTGAATTACCCCCCAAGTTCAAATCCCAAGGTGCAAGGACTGACCTAATCCATGGCCTTATACCTCTTTATTGCCTGACAGAATCTTTTCACCAGTTCTTCTGCCAATTTCCTATCCAGTAACACACTTAGTGCTGAAATTTGCACCTTGATAGTGGACACAGCAAGACCCTTATCAAATCCATCATGAAGAAATTGTAAAACGTGAGAAGTCTTGGCCTTTAAGACGTCAAATTTAGACTCCGCCCAGGAAATGAAAGTTTTCCAAACTCTATAATAGATTTCCCATGAAACTTTCTTCCTTGCGTGTAGAAGAGAGGTTACTTGTTCTGATAACCCCTTCTTCTTTAGCAGTACCCGTTCAATCTCATGTCATCAAACGAAGATGCTGTACAATTGGGTGTACCACTGGCTCTTGATGTAACAAATTCTCCCTTGTTCAGTAATGTCCAAGGACTCTGAACTGCCATTCTGCTCACCATCGGGAACCAAACTCTCTTCGGCCTGTAAGGTAGCACTAGTATCACTTCAACCTTCTCCTCTCTGATTTTCTTTAATGTGTGAGTAATCATGGAAAAACTGGGATAACGCATACCCCAGGTTGAACTTCCATGGCAGGGAGAACGCATCTACACCGCTTGTCTGTGGCAGATGATATCTTGAAAAGAACCGTGGAACCTTGGTATTGCAATGAGTCACCATCAGATCCACTTGAGGCTGTCCAAACTGCTTCACAATTTCTTGGAATACTTGAGTATCCAATTCCCATTCTCCTGGTATGATATGGTGCCTGCTGAGGAAGTCTGCAATAATATTGTCCTTTCCTGGAACATATAGAGCCATCATAGTTCTTAAATGCTTCTCTGCCCAGTTCAAAATTCTTGTCACCTCTTGTAACAACACCTGACTTCTGGTGCCCCATTGGCAGTTCAAGTAAGTCATGACCGCAACAGTGTCTGAGAATATCTTCAGGTGCCTTCCTCTTAACTGATTTTGGAAACCCACTATTGCGTTCCAAACAGCTCTCATTTCAAGTTGATTCCCAATCCAGGACTTATCCACCATGTCAGTGAGTCCTTTGTTTCTCGCTGTAGCTTTATTCTGTTGTTTAGTGGAATCCCTCTTCGAGAAAACTCTAATAGGTTCCACTGCAATTTTCTCATTCTCCACCTTGCCGATGGAATTATGTCTACAGCGGAAGCCATCATTCCAAGGAGACTCATTCCTAAACGCAAAGATATCTTTTGACATGTTTGTACCATGTTTGCCACCTCTCGGATTTTCCTGCATCTTTCTTCTGACAGGGAAATAACATATCTGAGGGTATCCACTTGAATCCCCAAGAATTGCAAATGCTGTACTGGTTCCAGGTGACACTTTTCCCAGCTCACTAGCCAACCGTGAGACTGAAGGGTTTGCAGTGTTTTCTATACTGCTGCCTTCAATTTTCATTTGGAACCGCCACAAATTAGCAGATCATCCAGATACGGCCACACTGCTATATTTTTCCTTCTTAACAGGGCTATAACAGGAGAAAGAACTTTTGTAAACGTCCTTGGAGACGTAGCCAGACCGAATGGGAGACATGTAAACTGAAGGTGCCTGTCGTTTGCATACAGCCTCAGGTACTTTTGAGATGCCTTGCATACTGGTATGTGAAAGTAGGCGTCTTTCAGATCTATTGAAGTCCCCTCTTTTTATACCAGAAAGAATGGACTTTGATGTCTTCATATGGAATCTTTTGACCCTTACGAACTTGTTCAGTCATCTTAAATCCAAGATTGTCCTGAATCCGCCCGAAGACTTTTTTACTAAACATATTCGTGAATAAAAACCGCTGTACCTTTGTGCGTATGGAACCGGTTCCACAGACTCTGACTTGATTAATTTTCCCAGACTGTCTGTCAGCACTTTGATCTCCAAAGTAGTCTGCAGCATGTCTGATTTGACAAACTTGTCTTTCCTTGGGACCCTTAAGAATTCTATTTGTTATCCATTGGTTACTACTTGTAGAACCCATTCGCCTTGAATTGATTTCCGCCAGAACTTTGCGAATTTCATCAGCCTGCCCCCTACTGCCATTGGTACGGGGCCACTGTAGCAGTCATTGTCTTCAACCACCTCTTCTTCCAGATTGGAGAAAAGACATTCTTGACATTCCAGAGGAGATCTGTTCATGTACTGACATCCTGGCCTATAACTTCTAGCTACTCTGAATTGTTGTCTAGATGATGGAATAGGATATATTGGATGATAGGAATAGTATATATTCAATGGCCTTCATCATGATATCTAAATTTCTCTGTAAATATTGCCTTGATATTTTCTCCTCCAAATCAGTATTCATGGCTCCACCACAGAGCCTGAGAACTATAGACACTGATGCTAAAGCCACCCCTGACCTCAGGGACACTGCTGATGAACCAAACAATTTTCTTATCCATGCCATCTTTAAGCACAGCTCCATCCTCAAGAAAAATAGTCATCTTGGACACTACTTCTGCTACTGCCGTATCAATTTTGGGTAAAGAACACCACTTTAAAAATTGCTCATAATTCACAGGAAACATACGATCAATTCTCTTGATGTTTCCTGAATGTTTATCAACATTCTGCCATTCCTTAACCATAATATCCTTAAGAGCTTTATGAACAGGAAAATAATGATTTTTCTTAACTCTGTCTTCAAACAAAGGATTTTGGCTGTCCGCATCAGGCACTGGTTCCTTAAAATTAATAGATTTATAAATATTTTTTAATAAACTATCCACAAGATCCAGATTAAAAAGCCTGGCATCCTCCTGAATATCCCCTGATTCCACACTAGATATTTCCTGGTAATCATCAGTAAAATTAATCACGAAAGAAACACACTCATGAACGGAATCCAGACTAGTTTGAGATCTTGATCTCTTACTCCCTTGGAGGCCCATTAAATCGTCTTTAGTGACAAATGATTTTCTTATCCAATCCATAAGTTCCTGCAACTGTTTAGGCTGATAATCAGCAGGAGGCTCAAAAGTTACACATTTTTCACACTGCATAGATTCATCTACTCCAGAGAAAACGTTGGGGGTCATTCCGAGTTGATCGTAGCTGTGCAAATTTTGCACAGCTACGATCATGTTTCCTGACATGCGGGGGGATGCCCAGCACGGGGCTAGTCTGCCCTGCATGTCAGTCCGGCCCCCCTTGCAGAAGTGCAAAGGCATCACACAGCGGCGATGCCTTTGCACTTCAGGAGTAACTCCCGGCCAACGCAGCTTTAGTGTGCTGGCCGGCAGCTACTCCTCGCCCCCTGGCCCGCAGCGGCTGCGTGTGACGTCACGCAGCCGCTGCGGCCTGCTCAGTCCGGCCACGCTTGCGTTGGCCGGACCGCGCTTAACAAACGGCGGCCAAACGCCGCCGTTTCGCCCCCTCCTGCCCATCGATCGCATCTGCCTGTCAATCAGGCAGAGGCGATTGCTATCCTGCTTCGGCCGTCCCACATTCGCTGGCACACTACAGGCCGGCGCATGCGGCGCATGCGCAGCGGGGACCCGGTCGCTCTGCTGTGTTAAAACGCAGCGAGCGAACGGGTCGGAATGAGATGTGCAGCCGGCATTTTTCGTGTTTTGTATTTTGGTTTTGGATTCGGGTCCGCGGTCATGTTTTGGATTTGGACGCGTTTTGGCAAAACCACCCTTTTGGGTTTTGGATTCGGATGCGTTTTGGATTCGGGTGATTTTGGAAAAAAAACTAAAAAACAGCTAAAATCATAGAATTTGGGGGTCATTTTGATCCTATAGTATTACTAAGCTCAATAACCATAATTTCCACTAATTTCCAGTCTATTCTGAACACCTCACACCTCACAATATTATTTTTAGTCCTAAAATTTGCACCGAGGTCGCTGGATGACTAAGCAAAGCGACCCAAGTGGGCGGCACAAACACCTGGCCCATCTAGGAGTGGCACTGCAGTGTCAGACAGGATGGCACTTAAAAAAATAGTCCCCAAACAGCACATGATGCAAAGATAAATAAAAAAATAGGTGCAAGATGGAATTGCCCTTGGGCCCTCCCACCCACCCTTATGTTGTATAAACAGGACATGCACACATTAACAAACCAATCATTTCAGCGACAGGGTCTGCCATGACTGTGGCTGAAATGACTGGTTGGTTTGGGCCCCCACCAAAAAAGAAGCAATCAATCTCTCCTTGCACAAACTGGCTCTACAGAGGCAAGATGTCCACCTCATCATCATCCTCGGATTCCTCACCCCTTTCACTGTGTACATCCTCCTCCTCACAGAGTATTAATTTGCCCCCCACTGGAATCCACCATCACAGGTCCCTGTGTACTTTCTGGAGGCAATTGCTGGTAAATGTCTCCATGGAGGAATTTATAATTCATTTTGATGAACATCATCTTCTCCACATTTTCTGGAAGTAACCTCCTACGCCGATCGGTGACAAGGTGACCGGCTGAACTAAACACTCTTTCGGAGTACACACTGGAGGGGGGGCAACTTAGGTAAAATAAAGCCAGTTTGTGCAAGGGCCTCCAAATTGCCTATTTTTCCTGCCAGTATACGTACGGACTGTCTGACATGCCTACTTGGATGATGTCACTCATATAATCCTCCACCATTCTTTCAAAGGTGAAAGAATCGTATGCAGTGACAGTAGACATGTCAGTAATCGTTGGCAGGTCCTTCAGTCCGGACCAGATGTCAGCACTTGCTCCTGACTGCCCTGATTTTTGGGTAATTTTACTGAACTTTTGCTTTTTGGATTTTACATGCTCTCTACTATGACATTGGGCATCGGCCTTGGCAGACGACGTTGATGGCATTTCAGCATCTCTACCATGGACTAGTGGCAGCAGCTTCAGCACTAGATGGAAGTGGATCTTGAGCTTTCCCTATTTTACCCTCCAAATTTTTGTTCTCCATTTTTAATGTGTGGAATTATATGCCAGTAATATATCTGGAATTAGACGGCAGTAATGTCTGGAATTAGATACCACTAGATAGATACCAGATACCACTGTGACTGGAATGATGATGACCTATGCACAGTGACAGGACACTACCATAGCACCCTACAGCAGCAAGATGCAGCACAAGACACTGAGCACTGACCAGTGATACTGAGCACTGATGATACTACTGAGCACTGATACTGAGCACTGATGATACTACTGAGAACTGACACTGAGCAGCATGATTAGCACAAGACACTGTACTAGTATTAGTAATGTAGTATTACTGAGCACCACAAGACAATGAGCAGTGATACTAAGCACTGATGATACTACCGAGCACTGACAATGAGCAGCACGATTAGCACAAGACACTGTACTAGTATTAGTAATGTAGTATTACTGAGCACCACAAGACAATGAGCAGTGATACTGAGCACTGATGATACTACTGAGAACTGACACTGAGCAGCACGATGCAGCACAAGAGAGACACACTACTGCCACAGCACCATACAGCAGCAAGATGCAGCACAAGACACTGTACTAGTAGTATTACTGAGCAGCACAAAAGCACTCTTGAATTGTCACCCCCCAGATACCACTGTGACTGGAATGATGATGACCGATGCACAGTCACAGGACACTACTACCACAGCACCCTACAGCAGCAAGATGCAGCACAAGAGAGACACTGTACTAGTATTACTGAGCAGCAATAAGATACTGAGCACTGATACTGAGATTTGACACTGAGAGAACGTAGCCACATCCTCTCTGTACTCTCTACAATGCACGAGTGAAAATGGCGGCGACGCGCGGCTCTTTATATGGAATCCGAATCTCGCGAGAATCCGACAGCGGGATGATGAAGTTTTGCCTCTTTCGGGTTTTCCGAGTCAGGCGGGAACAACCGAGCCTGGCTCGGACCCGTGTTTGGCACGTGGAGTTCGGGGGGGGTTCGGTTCTCAGTGAACTGAACCCGCTCATCTCTAATATATATATTACTAACCGCTTTAGGACAGTACAGGCAATTCACAGCACAGCCACCTGTAATTCAGTGTGCATTCTTTGAAGTGACCGGCGCCATCTTTAAATCTCCTGCCCAGTTTCAAATGGGGGGCACATGCGCAGAACAGTTCCACTCAGATCTCGCTCAGCCCCTGGTCCGCGCCACTCCCGGCCACCGATTGCCATGGGAGCGGCATCACTTCCGGCCAGCGTCACATTTGACCCCGGTTCTCCTGGGACGCACAGCATGTGCGCATGCTCGGGCCGCCTGCTGTCCAGCGGAATAGATAGGCATAACTCAGGGGCTTGTTTAGGGTTAAATATAAATGGCACGGCTGAAATCCACCAAGGGATCCATCGCAAACTCCACTTCTCCCCAGGGAGCCACCCTCTTCCAGCACGCCTGCAGCAGACTTATTTGCTTGGCAAATGAGGTAAGTCCTGTAAGATAAAATAACAAACTCCTATACTGTCACTGCCTAGGAGACAGGAAAAAAGACTAGGGAGGAAGGGGAGGGGTAGCATTATATACTAGAGATGAGCGGGTTCGGTTTCTCTGAATCCGAACCCGCCAGAACTTCATGTTTTTTTTCACGGGTCCGAGCGACTCGGATCTTCCCGCCTTGCTCGGTTAACCCGAGCGCGCCCGAACGTCATCATGACGCTGTCGGATTCTCGCGAGGCTCGGATTCTATCGCGAGACTCGGATTCTATATAAGGAGCCGCGCGTCGCCGCCATTTTCACACGTGCATTGAGATTGATAGGGAGAGGACGTGGCTGGCGTCCTCTCCGTTTAGAATTAGAATAGATTAGAGAGACACTTGATTTACTAATTTTGGGGAGCATTAGGAGTACTCAGTAGTGTACAGTGCAGAGTTTTGCTGATAGTGACCAGTGACCACCACTTTTATTTATAATCCGTTCTCTGCCTGAAAAAAGCGATACACAGCACACAGTGACTCAGTCACATACCATATCTGTGTGCACTGCTCAGGCTCAGGCCAGTGTGCTGCATCATCTATTATCTATCTATATATAATATTATATATATATCTGTCTGACTGCTCAGCTCACACAGCTTATAATTGTGGGGGAGACTGGGGAGCACTACTGCAGTGCCAGTTATAGGTTATAGCAGGAGCCAGGAGTACATAATATATTATATAGTGAGTGACCACCAGACACACAGTGCAGTTTATTTAATATATCCGTTCTCTGCCTGAAAAAAGCGATACACACAGTGACTCAGTCAGTCACATACCATATCTGTGTGCACTGCTCAGGCTCAGGCCAGTGTGCTGCATCATCTATATATATTATATATCTGTCTGACTGCTCAGCTCACACAGCTTATAATTGTGGGGGAGACTGGGGAGCACTACTGCAGTGCCAGTTATAGGTTATAGCAGGAGCCAGGAGTACATAATATTATATTAAAATTAAACAGTGCACACTTTTGCTGCAGGAGTGCCACTGCCAGTGTGACTAGTGACCAGTGACCTGACCACCAGTATATAATATTAGTAGTATACTATCTCTTTATCAACCAGTCTATATTAGCAGCAGACACAGTACAGTGCGGTAGTTCACGGCTGTGGCTACCTCTGTGTCGGCACTCGGCAGCCCGTCCATAATTGTATATACCACCTAACCGTGGTTTTTTTTTCTTTCTTTATACATACATACTAGTTACGAGTATACTATCTCTTTATCAACCAGTCTATATATTAGCAGCAGACACAGTACAGTGCGGTAGTTCACGGCTGTGGCTACCTCTGTGTCGGCACTCGGCAGCCCGTCCATAATTGTATATACCACCTAACCGTGGTTTTTTTTTTCTTTCTTTATACATACATACTAGTTACGAGTATACTATCTCTTTATCAACCAGTCTATATATTAGCAGCAGACACAGTACAGTGCGGTAGTTCACGGCTGTGGCTACCTCTGTGTCGGCACTCGGCAGCCCGTCCATAATTGTATATACCACCTAACCGTGGTTTTTTTTTCTTTCTTTATACATACATACTAGTTACGAGTATACTATCTCTTTATCAACCAGTCTATATATTAGCAGCAGACACAGTACAGTGCGGTAGTTCACGGCTGTGGCTACCTCTGTGTCGGCACTCGGCAGCCCGTCCATAATTGTATATACCACCTAACCGTGGTTTTTTTTTCTTTCTTTATACATACATACTAGTTACGAGTATACTATCTCTTTATCAACCAGTCTATATATTAGCAGCAGACACAGTACAGTGCGGTAGTTCACGGCTGTGGCTACCTCTGTGTCGGCACTCGGCAGCCCGTCCATAATTGTATATACCACCTAACCGTGGTTTTTTTTCTTTCTTTATACATACATACTAGTTACGAGTATACTATCTCTTTATCAACCAGTCTATATATTAGCAGCAGACACAGTACAGTGCGGTAGTTCACGGCTGTGGCTACCTCTGTGTCGGCACTCGGCAGCCCGTCCATAATTGTATACTAGTATCCAATCCATCCATCTCCATTGTTTACCTGAGGTGCCTTTTAGTTGTGCCTATTAAAATATGGAGAACAAAAATGTTGAGGTTCCAAAATTAGGGAAAGATCAAGATCCACTTCCACCTCGTGCTGAAGCTGCTGCCACTAGTCATGGCCGAGACGATGAAATGCCAGCAACGTCGTCTGCCAAGGCCGATGCCCAATGGCATAGTACAGAGCATGTCAAAACCAAAACACCAAATATCAGTAAAAAAAGGACTCCAAAACCTAAAATAAAATTGTCGGAGGAGAAGCGTAAACTTGCCAATATGCCATTTACCACACGGAGTGGCAAGGAACGGCTGAGGCCCTGGCCTATGTTCATGGCTAGTGGTTCAGCTTCACATGAGGATGGAAGCACTCAGCCTCTCGCTAGAAAACTGAAAAGACTCAAGCTGGCAAAAGCACCGCAAAGAACTGTGCGTTCTTTGAAATCCCAAATCCACAAGGAGAGTCCAATTGTGTCGGTTGCGATGCCTGACCTTCCCAACACTGGACGTGAAGAGCATGCGCCTTCCACCATTTGCACGCCCCCTGCAAGTGCTGGAAGGAGCACCCGCAGTCCAGTTCCTGATAGTCAGATTGAAGATGTCAGTGTTGAAGTACACCAGGATGAGGAGGATATGGGTGTTGCTGGCGCTGGGGAGGAAATTGACCAGGAGGATTCTGATGGTGAGGTGGTTTGTTTAAGTCAGGCACCCGGGGAGACACCTGTTGTCCGTGGGAGGAATATGGCCGTTGACATGCCAGGTGAAAATACCAAAAAAATCAGCTCTTCGGTGTGGAGGTATTTCACCAGAAATGCGGACAACAGGTGTCAAGCCGTGTGTTCCCTTTGTCAAGCTGTAATAAGTAGGGGTAAGGACGTTAACCACCTCGGAACATCCTCCCTTATACGTCACCTGCAGCGCATTCATAATAAGTCAGTGACAAGTTCAAAAACTTTGGGTGACAGCGGAAGCAGTCCACTGACCAGTAAATCCCTTCCTCTTGTAACCAAGCTCACGCAAACCACCCCACCAACTCCCTCAGTGTCAATTTCCTCCTTCCCCAGGAATGCCAATAGTCCTGCAGGCCATGTCACTGGCAAGTCTGACGAGTCCTCTCCTGCCTGGGATTCCTCCGATGCATCCTTGCGTGTAACGCCTACTGCTGCTGGCGCTGCTGTTGTTGCCGCTGGGAGTCGATGGTCATCCCAGAGGGGAAGTCGTAAGCCCACTTGTACTACTTCCAGTAAGCAATTGACTGTTCAACAGTCCTTTGCGAGGAAGATGAAATATCACAGCAGTCATCCTACTGCAAAGCGGATAACTGAGTCCTTGACAACTATGTTGGTGTTAGACGTGCGTCCGGTATCCGCCGTTAGTTCACAGGGAACTAGACAATTTATTGAGGCAGTGTGCCCCCGTTACCAAATACCATCTAGGTTCCACTTCTCTAGGCAGGCGATACCGAGAATGTACACGGACGTCAGAAAAAGACTCACCAGTCTCCTAAAAAATGCAGTTGTACCCAATGTCCACTTAACCACGGACATGTGGACAAGTGGAGCAGGGCAGGGTCAGGACTATATGACTGTGACAGCCCACTGGGTAGATGTATGGACTCCCGCCGCAAGAACAGCAGCGGCGGCACCAGTAGCAGCATCTCGCAAACGCCAACTCTTTCCTAGGCAGGCTACGCTTTGTATCACCGCTTTCCAGAATACGCACACAGCTGAAAACCTCTTACGGCAACTGAGGAAGATCATCGCGGAATGGCTTACCCCAATTGGACTCTCCTGTGGATTTGTGGCATCGGACAACGCCAGCAATATTGTGTGTGCATTAAATATGGGCAAATTCCAGCACGTCCCATGTTTTGCACATACCTTGAATTTGGTGGTGCAGAATTTTTTAAAAAACGACAGGGGCGTGCAAGAGATGCTGTCGGTGGCCAGAAAAATTGCGGGACACTTTCGGCGTACAGGCACCACGTACAGAAGACTGGAGCACCACCAAAAACTACTGAACCTGCCCTGCCATCATCTGAAGCAAGAAGTGGTAACGAGGTGGAATTCAACCCTCTATATGCTTCAGAGGTTGGAGGAGCAGCAAAAGGCCATTCAAGCCTATACAATTGAGCACGATATAGTAGGTGGAATGCACCTGTCTCAAGTGCAGTGGAGAATGATTTCAACGTTGTGCAAGGTTCTGATGCCCTTTGAACTTGCCACACGTGAAGTCAGTTCAGACACTGCCAGCCTGAGTCAGGTCATTCCCCTCATCAGGCTTTTGCAGAAGAAGCTGGAGGCATTGAAGAAGGAGCTAAAAGGGAGCGATTCCGCTAGGCATGTGGGACTTGTGGATGCAGCCCTTAATTCGCTTAACAAGGATTCACGGGTGGTCAATCTGTTGAAATCAGAGCACTACATTTTGGCCACCGTGCTCGATCCTAGATTTAAAGCCTACCTTGGATCTCTCTTTCCGGCAGACACAGGTCTGCTGGGGTTGAAAGACCTGCTGGTGACAAAATTGTCAAGTCAAGCGGAACGCGACCTGTCAACATCTCCTCCTTCACATTCTCCCGCAACTGGGGGTGCGAGGAAAAGGCTCAGAATTCCGAGCCCACCCGCTGGCGGTGATGCAGGGCAGTCTGGAGCGACTGCTGATGCTGACATCTGGTCCGGACTGAAGGACCTGACAACGATTACGGACATGTCGTCTACTGTCACTGCATATGATTCTCTCAACATTGATAGAATGGTGGAGGATTATATGAGTGACCGCATCCAAGTAGGCACGTCACACAGTCCGTACTTATACTGGCAGGAAAAAGAGGCAATTTGGAGGCCCTTGCACAAACTGGCTTTATTCTACCTAAGTTGCCCTCCCACAAGTGTGTACTCCGAAAGAGTGTTTAGTGCCGCCGCTCACCTTGTCAGCAATCGGCGTACGAGGTTACATCCAGAAAATGTGGAGAAGATGACGTTCATTAAAATGAATTATAATCAATTCCTCCGCGGAGACATTGACCAGCAGCAATTGCCTCCACAAAGTACACAGGGAGCTGAGATGGTGGATTCCAGTGGGGACGAATTGATAATCTGTGAGGAGGGGGATGTACACGGTGATATATCGGAGGGTGAAGATGAGGTGGACATCTTGCCTCTGTAGAGCCAGTTTGTGCAAGGAGAGATTAATTGCTTCTTTTTTGGGGGGGGTCCAAACCAACCCGTCATATCAGTCACAGTCGTGTGGCAGACCCTGTCACTGAAATGATGGGTTGGTTAAAGTGTGCATGTCCTGTTTTGTTTATACAACATAAGGGTGGGTGGGAGGGCCCAAGGACAATTCCATCTTGCACCTCTTTTTTCTTTTCTTTTTCTTTGCATCATGTGCTGATTGGGGAGGTTTTTTTTGGAAGGGACATCCTGCGTGACACTGCAGTGCCACTCCTAGATGGGCCCGGTGTTTGTGTCGGCCACTAGGGTCGCTAATCTTACTCACACAGTCAGCTACCTCATTGCGCCTCTTTTTTTCTTTGCGTCATGTGCTGTTTGGGGAGGGTTTTTTGGAAGGGACATCCTGCGTGACACTGCAGTGCCACTCCTAGATGGGCCCGGTGTTTGTGTCGGCCACTAGGGTCGCTAATCTTACTCACACAGCTACCTCATTGCGCCTCTTTTTTTCTTAGCGTCATGTGCTGTTTGGGGAGGGTTTTTTGGAAGGGACATCCTGCGTGACACTGCAGTGCCACTCCTAGATGGGCCCGGTGTTTGTGTCGGCCACTAGGGTCGCTAATCTTACTCACACAGCTACCTCATTGCGCCTCTTTTTTTCTTTGCGTCATGTGCTGTTTGGGGAGGGTTTTTTGGAAGGGACATCCTGCGTGACACTGCAGTGCCACTCCTAGATGGGCCCGGTGTTTGTGTCGGCCACTAGGGTCGCTAATCTTACTCACACAGCTACCTCATTGCGCCTCTTTTTTTCTTTGCGTCATGTGCTGTTTGGGGAGGGTTTTTTGGAAGGGACATCCTGCGTGACACTGCAGTGCCACTCCTAGATGGGCCCGGTGTTTGTGTCGGCCACTAGGGTCGCTTATCTTACTCACACAGCGACCTCGGTGCAAATTTTAGGACTAAAAATAATATTGTGAGGTGTGAGGTATTCAGAATAGACTGAAAATGAGTGTAAATTATGGTTTTTGAGGTTAATAATACTTTGGGATCAAAATGACCCCCAAATTCTATGATTTAAGCTGTTTTTTAGTGTTTTTTGAAAAAAACACCCGAATCCAAAACACACCCGAATCCGACAAAAAAAATTCGGTGAGGTTTTGCCAAAACGCGTTCGAACCCAAAACACGGCCGCGGAACCGAACCCAAAACCAAAACACAAAACCCGAAAAATTTCAGGCGCTCATCTCTATTATATACCCTTAAGGGGCAGTCCTCAAGTGTGAAAAAAAAAATACCTGTCTAAAACTGGGGGGATGGGATACAATCCCAGAGTAATGGCTGCCATGAAGTATTTTATAGTAGTTTACTGCATAGGCTCATACTGTCTTACACTAGCACACACATACAGTATATAAACAGAGGGTCTGACACAGAGAGATAGTGTGCCTCACATACAAAAAGTGTCTGACTGACTGACAGATCCACACATACAGACACTGACTGAACCACACAAGAGTGTCTCCTTCTCTCTTCTCCCTAATATACAGACCAACAGCTCTCTTTACTGTCACTATGGAAACCTGGAAGTTACACTGCAGTACTGTATCTCCTCTCCTTCCAGTGTCTATGAAGAGATCATGGATGACAGCACTCTGCAGGATGACTGTACCGTGTAGCCCCACTCCCTGCTGCATCTCCTTCTTTCTCCTCTCCAGCTCCAACACAACTGGTGAGATCACAGCCAGGCTCAGACGAGACATAGAGCCAAATGTAATAGTGAGAGTTTCAGAAAGTGAGAGATTTGGTAAGGTTTTTCCGTTTTTTTTTTTTTTTAAGTGGCAATCATTTACACTGCAAAATCAGGTTGATCTTGCTGTGTAAATGATTGCCACTTTAAAAAAAAAAGCTGCAAAACCTTACCGTATCTCTCACTTTCTGAAACTCTCACTCTATTAAGGGGGGTACTCACGGAGCGTTCGCTGCTTAAAATCTAAGCAATCTGACTAGATTGCTTAGATTTTAAGCAGGATCACTCCGTGTATACACCCCACAGCAATAGCGATGCGCAGCACCGCGCATCGCTATCGCTGGTGCTAGATTGGCCTGCATGCAGGCCAATCTAGCAGGTCGCTCACTTCACCCGCTGGGTGCAATGAGCGGCCCCCCGTCTCCCCCCGCACGCTCAGCACACATAGCGATGTGCTGAGCTCTCCTGCATCAGCCCGTGAGTACTCTGGGCTTTACATTTGGCCCATATGGTCTATTCATGAAGCTTTGAAAAGAGTGGAGAAATGAGCCAGTGGAGAAGTTAGAACAAATAAGATCAAAACACAAGAGGAGTTGATCATAGAGCAAGAGTCCCTTTTTGGAGCACACTTTTTAGTTTTTTTTATAAACTGTTATAATAGTTGAGAATATTATTAGAATTTAAGAACTTAGCTTTTATTTGTCTTGTCTCACTAAAATATATGGCACATAACAAACATTTAGGGGGGAATTAAAATGTTTGAAAAGTCGGTTGGGTGTCTGTTTTTTCATGTCCATTAGAAAGGAAAAAACAGACACCCAACTGACTTTTCAAACATTTGAATTCCCCCCTTAGTGTGCTCTGAGCGATGATGCATAAATGTGCATAAAAAACAGTAATTATAAAGTCATAATTCAATGTGGTGATAATATAAACCCAGGGGTCAATTCAATTTGTGGCGCTGTGGTAATCTAAATTCCAGACAATTCGTATTCACGCTCATCGCGGTATTTGGTTTGTCAGGAGTGGCCAGTTTAGTCACCTATTCAAATTGCGGCGTCATCGCCGCCTTAAATAGGCATGTCGGGGAGTGGCTAAGGAGGAGAGTTCTTTTCCCGCCTTGTTTTCCCGTGCCATAGCCAAGCTTACATAGCGCGAGTCCGGGTGAGCAACCCTACTATTTGCCTCCTCACAGTGGAGAACAGGTGCAAGTGAGAGTCCGCAGGGAGCCCTCTGAATTTGGTTTTGGCAAGTACTAATTTCCTTTTAAAGGTATTTACTTGTTCTCCCTAATGGCAATTGTTAAAATAAAACTTGTTTTTGTGTATTATATAAAAAATGTGTGTGTACTAATACTGTGAATTATTTGCTTATGTGTGAACTAAGCTGATGTGTCTGGGGACAGTTGTTTTTTGCATGTAAATCTTGTGTAGGTGAGTTAGAGAATCCTGTATTTGCAGAAATGTCTTTTTCTAGAGAAGGGTGTATGAAAACATATTTGTTTGTTTTAGCTTGTGAGTGTGATGGTAGTGCAGTTCTAAAATGTGCATGGAGCCAGCACCGACCCAATGCATATGCATGGTATGCGGCCACGTTGAGCGCCAGTTTTACAACAGCTGGAGAGTGACAGGTTGGCCAGGCCCGCCCCAAAATGTAGTTTCCCTTTTTAATGAAAACAAAGGGGAGGCATGGGCTCTGCAAAAATGGACAGTGCAAATCTACCAACCGACACCTACAGTATTTCAGACAAAACACAAAGTCTACCAGGCTACTTACTTATGGCCTTTGACTTGTCCACCATTTTTTGTCTCTATCAGTGAGAGATCCATTTTACTCTTCTTCTAGATACGGCTTTGTGTTTCATGCCTGAACTTTTGTTTGCAGTAGGTTATGCAATAAACTACCCAAAGGGTTAGATTGTAAATCTCTGTTATGTAATGTAAATTGTAGTTACCCTGCCTTGGTTCTTTGCAGGGGAATTTAATTAATAACTGTATACTGACCAGTGTCTTGTCAAGTCCCATATTCATGTAGTCTGTCTTCTCTTTGGAGTTACTAGCTAGACATTTTTCTACAACAATTGCCTGCACATTGGCACCCTAGAGTCTGGATGAGCTCAGCTGGCTTGCCATTTACAGATCATCCACAAATGCTGTAATGGGTTTATTCCCCATGCAACTGAGGTCCGTGATAGACAAGTTTTTTTATTTCTTCCCAGGACTTTATGGAGTATGTGAAATATTTGACAGATGTTTTTATTTATCTCTTTATTCTTGGCTTTTCACCCCTCATCGGCCTTTTCTCTTTTTTTAACTTTTTTTAAATTTGTGATTAGTGTTTGTTTTTCTTTTCACACCTACATTCTTTTCCAATACTGTTTCAATCAGGCACTGGAATTGGTGAGCAGCCACAACAGACATTGACCACCAGCTCCATACATTCCGAAGGTAATGTCTTAACTTGGTACTGTTGGCTATATTTGTTTTGCTAGAAATTCTTGGTAAATATGTTTACCTTAATTCTTGGTAAATATGTTTTACACGGCATTCCATAATTTGCTGTTTCATTCAAATATAGATCATGTACAAGCAGAGACGCAGACCACTCCATTCGATAATATTGCCGATATGGCCCATGCAATGGACTCTAATCAGGAAAGTCACCATCGCAAAATTAAGATTTTACTCACCGGTAAATCTATTTCTCGTAGTCCGTAGTGGATGCTGGGAACTCCGAAAGGACCATGGGGAATAGCGGCTCCGCAGGAGACTGGGCACAACTAAAGAAAGCTTTTAGGTCACCTGGTGTGCACTGGCTCCTCCCACTATGACCCTCCTCCAAGCCTCACGTATCGCGTCGGCCGCGCAGCACAGCCGACGGCCAATATATATACTGATATATTGACGCGTCGCTGTGTCTGTACGGGGCGGTCGGCCGACCGCCCGTACACATGCTGCGGCTGCCGGTGGTGATTGACAGCTGAACTGGGCGGGCGTGTGTACACGCCCGCCCAGTTCATGACGTCAGTCCCTGACGGATCGGGCAGTGTGTATGCACAGCACACTGCCTGATCCGTCCATAGATATATCTGCAGATCAATTGATCTGCAGATATATCTATTAGTGTGTACCCACCTTCAGTCTACATCCACCTCCATCTCGATGGCAACTAGTCTGGCGGTCATTGCAGATGAGCTACGCCAATCACATGTGACTCTAAGTGACTTTCTGAGCCCTTTCCTGGCCAACACACCCCAGGAGACGTACGGTCCACAGCCCATTCCCTCATCTACCAGCGTGTCTCATGCTATACCAGAAGCTACCGCATCCTCTTTGCGGAGAAGGTTAATGGATGAGCAGGAAGTCTCCCGGCCCACTCGAGGTAATTTTTTGGGATAATCTATAGGCACTGGTTGTGGGAAGTCCAAAAGAAAAATGGCAATGGACTCCTAAATTATTTGTAACAATAATCAGGAACTGGATTTAGTAAAAGTTTGAAACAGTCCACTGATCATTTTTTGGTAAAATGGCCTATGGTTTTGAAAAAGTATGTTTTTTGATGGCGAGGTTTGATAATATTCTCATGGTAAATCCCGATTCAAATTATACACCTTCCTTTAAGGGACATTTTGCTGTTGTAAAACATCAATCTGTAAATTCTCAGACTCTGGTCCATGATTATCCTAAACACACCTTCTGAATTTTTTTAAATGCAATCTTGCGCAGCTGTAGTCGAATTTTGGACATTAGAAACCCTACCAGACATTCGGTGCATTAAAAAGGGTTGGCCTGTTTTTACGTTTTTGAATGGCTACATTTTGAGGTAAAATTTACTTAAGTCATCAGCCTGCATCAGCAAAGCCACTTTAATGCCATGTCAATGTCATGTAGAGGTGAATGGAAGGGCCAGGAGGGGGTAATCGCTGTGCAGGGGTGCGAATGCATGTGCAGAGAGCTGTACAAACTAAAGTTTGTGCAGTCACTGCACAGCTCAGGACTTAATCTGCCGCTGCGATGATCCGGCCCAGAGCTGACATCAGGAACCCTCCCTTAAAACGGCTGGACACGCCTGCATTTCTTCGGACACTCCCTGGAAACGATCAGTTGACACCCACAAACGGGCTCTTACTGTCAATCTTCTTGTGATGGCCCATGCAATCGCTTTCTTCGTAAAATCCATCGCTGTCCGGCGATCTCCGTCGCTGTCCGACAATCTCCGTCGCCGGTGGCCGATGCGCCTCCGCATTACGGTGCATACGCATGCGCAGTTCAGACCCGATCGCACCGCTGCAAAAAAATAGTGTGCGATCAGGTCTGAATGACCCCCAATGTCAATTGACTGTTGCTCTCTATTTTCTTTATAGAACATATGTGAGGACCTGTACCTGCGAGCAAGAGATAATGGTTCAAGTGTACAAGTTACCAAGCTGTTCGTTTTACTGTGTTTTACCGTAAAATTGTGGACATTAGTACCCATTTTTATTTGGGTCAGACAAGATTTGCACAAGTTTACACTCGGAAACCTGTTAAGTTATAAAACTTTGTTAAGTAAAAAAAAAAAGTAAAAAAAATAAATGCTGCAAAACAGTTTGGCAAAAAAATACAATTTTGAATAACTAAATACTTGTCATGATGAATGTGGGTTTAATGAGAACAATGTTAAATGGCCCACGCTCTATATTAAACATTCTTGTTCTGCAGAAATATGTGTCGTGTAAGGGATGGTCTGCAGCAAGGTAGTCTTCTGAGAAACTGTGCTTCATTTGGATGTGTTTCTTAAAAATGATACCAGTCTAGGCATGCTATTTGGCTTCCACTCCACCGAGCCTGCAGAATACAAAATGGATAGTAAATTGTTTTTGGGAGGGTCGTATCTAGAGTATGTAAAAAGAGGGTCATAACTATTGGGCTAGAGTTAAACACTTGAAATGGTGGAGATTGTAGGTAAACATTTTCCAAATCTCACTCTCTCATATACATATATGACATCTTAAAGAAGTTTGGCCAGTCCGAAGGCAGCACTAGATTCAAGCAAAATGCTCCCACTCATGGGCAACCCTACATTCAAAAGTACAGTTTATAAGAAAAAAAAGATTCCCATTTTAAGAAAACCCTCAGAATACACACC
The DNA here is from genome assembly GCF_028390025.1 of Pseudophryne corroboree. Taxonomy (NCBI): domain Eukaryota; kingdom Metazoa; phylum Chordata; class Amphibia; order Anura; family Myobatrachidae; genus Pseudophryne; species Pseudophryne corroboree. The sequence continues at coordinate 305,623,035 of NC_086452.1, read as the reverse complement.
AGATTCCACTCAGCCAGTTGGGGGAGACAGACAGCCACTGATTCTGTGCTGGCTTCGGTATTAAGGACAGTCACATGCTGAAAATGGGAAATAAAAAAGTGAGGTAGTTGTTAAAACATAAATGCACCAGTGTGGTAGAGGTCTGCAGTACACTGATGGCGATGGTTGCGGGGTGCAAACACTCTTAATAGTATGGCGGGAGCAGACCGAATAGTATATTCCCTGCTGGACCCATTCTCCAGCCATAGTGCAGGTGGGCAGAGGGGAGTATCTCACCTGTGTGACAGATTCTGCAGACCCATAGCCCCTCTGCTTGCCCTTCCAAATCAACATAGGGACTTTTCAAGCAGTGAGGTGACTCCGCTGCACTACCTGTGGGATGGCTCGCTGTAAACAATGTTTCAAAAAGAGATTTGTAAAAGCCCACCTAAGGCAAATACTTAAATACTTAAATTAAAAACAACAACAGAAATACATACCAAATACTGCAACCAAAAAGATTTCCCAAAACATATAGCCGCTGTATTAAAGGCCAAACAAAACAAGGCTGTAAACAGAAAATGTTAAAATTTAAAAACCTGAAACATGGTATACAGGTTGAGTATCCCATATCCAAATATTCCAAAATATGGAATTTTTTGAGTGAGAGTGAGATAGTGAAACCTTTGTTTTCTGATGGCTTAATGTACACAAACTTTGTTTAATACAAAAAGTTATTAAAATATTGTATTAAATGACCTTCAGGCTGTGTGTATAAGGTGTATATGAAACATAAATGAATTGTGTGAATGTACACACACTTTCTTTAATGCACAAAGTTATTAAAAATATTGGCTAAAATTACCTTCAGGCTGTGTGTATAAGGTGTACATGAAACATAAATGCATTCTGTGCTTAGACTTAGGTCCCATCACCATGATATCTCATTATGGTATGCACTTATTCCAAAATACGGAAAAATCCGATATCCGTAATACCTCTGGTCCCAAGCATTTTGGATAATGGATACTCAATCTGTAATGCCGTTTAAGAAAAAACGTACATATAAAAAAACTTACCCTTGAAAGTAACCGGAATGAAAAGAAGATAACTTGAAACTAACAGAACAAAACTGTCAACATGCTGAAACTTGGAACGAAGAATTTGCTGCGGAACTGTGAACTCCTAGGAAATACAAGGGAATCCATGTTGAAAGGGAAAAATATAAAAAATTGAACAAAAAAAGCCAGGCTTAAGAGGAGATTACACTTACAAGAACTTAAGAATCCCGTGATTAGATCCTGCCTGGTATCAGTCCCCAAAGCAACCCCATGAGGTACTGCTAAACTGAGGTTCACATCCAAAGGAACCAATGGATCAATTGCCATCTCCAGTTTATTTGCAATACAGATGTTGTACAGAATGCTGCATGCAACTACTATACTGCAAACTTTGGCAGGAGAACAAAGAAGCAGGCCCTTGCCGCAGTCTAGGCACCTAAAGCGGCTTTTAAGAACACCAAAAGTTCGTTCTATAACAACTCTGGTCTTTTTGTGGGCCCTTTGATACCTTCTTTCAGCAGTACCATGTGGATCAGACAGAGGAGTGAGCAGCAACGTAAGATTCCCATATCCAGCATCACCTTTAATAAAACAAAAGATGAGATACTTTAAAATAACTAGTAACAAGTAAATCTATATAGACTACAAAATAAAAAGATGGCTACACTTACCCAACAGCCAGCCATTTTGAAAAGCTCCCTCCTCAAACAAACAGCAGATTGCTGACTGCTGCAAAATAAAAGAATTGTGAGTGGAACCAGGAAAGCGGGCATTCATGTTCATTATTCATAGGTTTGAGTCACAGACCATCTGGACATTAAGCAAATGGAAGAATTTCTGGTTGCAGTAATATTCTTCCATTTGCTTTGGTGCTGTCATCGCAATGTGGGTGCAGTCTATTGCACCAAGCACATTGGGCATGTGCGCAAGAGCATAAAAATCAGCCTTCCCAGCGCGCCATTCAGCATCAAACTGGGGAAGTTTAATAAATTTCCCAGTATGTTTTAATATAGCCTTGAGAAATTGGTTCATGTAACGGGAAAACGCCTGTGACATAACAGCCACTTCGGCTAAAGTGGGCTGATATGTGCCAGATGCCAAAAAATGCAATGCACCAAGAAGTTTACACATCCCTGGCACTGCTTTGTTTGTTGGCATTTTGGGCTCCAAATCCTCATTTAAGAGCTCATATACAGTAGCTCATAAATTGCTGAGGGGGAAAGGTGGTAAAGCTTTACCACACGATCCTCTTGTATCCCATATAGCAACTGTATTTCACGATAAAGACGAGGCCTGGGGATATGGGCCGACTGCAGATTGGTGTTTGGTGTCATGCTATCAGCACTGTGCTCCTCCACCCATTGCCTTCTGGATTCACTGGCACAGGCTGCAAGCATGAACACCCACACAGAGTCTGGGAAGAACTCCATTGAGATGTGAGAACAGAACTCTAAACAAAACTCTAAACCATACAAAACCACACTCCAAAAAGATCTGGGATGGAACAGGTCCTCTTCAGAATATTCCTCACTGCTGGTCCAGCAATCCTTCCTCTGCGGCTGAAAAGCTTCTTCTGCAGCTGGATATGTAAATTGACACAACTGAAAAGGGGGAGGGAGAAACCACTTTCTAACCAAGCCAGGAGGAAGAAAATGTTGGTTTGAGAGTTAGGGACCATTTAAGGCATTAGACATTAGAAAGCATTGCTTTAAAAACAAAATTGAGAAAAACTCTCACCCCTTGGGGGATGAGAGAAAAAAGGGAGAGTTTAGGTCTAAAACTGTTGGGAATTAGAAATCTCTTCCCACCTGCGAGTTCATTGAATTGGTCCAACCCTTATAACCTATAGGGAGAACAAATTGTCGGGAATTATATATACATCGCCGACTAAAACCAAACATCGCTAACTAAAGGAGTCACATTGCCGGGAATTGAATTAGTGGGAATTCCAATTGTCGACAAAACTTGAGAAAACGAGCGGAATTGGCAACAAGTCATCAAATTGAATTGATCCCATAGAATGAGATAAAGACGGATTTTCAGATCCCAATATTAAATATAATTTGTTATATCATTCTAATTATTCCACATCTTTACACACAATTTTTCTCACAGGATTTCAGCAAAAAATAGAAGTCAAGCAAAAAGGTGCATTATAGGCACTGAGTTTTCAATGATTAATAATGTTATTATAAGGGCTACATTATGGATTTGGGCTGTATCAAAAGTGACTTTTTTCCGGCGATCAGTACCTGATTAATCACAGCTGATAGTAGTATATAACCTCCTGCTTAAGATGTATTTCGTGCAGAGTTAAATATAACATATTAATACTATATCATTCCCAGACAATGTACATATCACATCTGTAAAGCGTTCACTGAATTCAAATGCATTAACACTTATAAATTAATTTTCCATTTTTAACAGTGATGCTGTAGTGGGTATATGAGTATGAGTGTAGTAAAGACCCGTCATTTACTGTGTACGATCCCTTCTGCTGCAGCCCATCTTCAGTGAGCGGACGGGGGTGAGAGAGGGACCACAGACATGCTGATAAAAAGGAGTAAAGAAATGGTGCCGCTCCGTTGTCCATTATGTGGTGTTAGGCTGCCCCTGTTACATGTGCATTGCAGGAGCTGTATTCACCGTTGGGATAGGAGTGCGCACCACCAAAAGGATACCTGTGAGTGTGTTCAGAGAGAGGTGGTGGACCGTCAGCCATCTAAGAGTGGCTTCCCCCACTGCTATTGCCATAGAACGCATTTCACCACGTGGGCTTGGTCACGTGATCAGTGGAGAAGTTGCCCATGGCAATTAATCAGTGTTGAGGTAACATTTCTAAAGAGCATTCTATAAAATCATACCTAGCAGCTGATTAATTGCCATGGGCAACTTCTCCACTGGCTCACTTCTCCACACTTTTCACAGCTTTATGAATAGACCCCTAGAGGTGCACTGTAGGCTGGTCCTCACCCACATAAATTAAGGGGTGGAGCCCTCAAGCACTGGAGCCCATTGGGGAATACCACGACTCCTTGTCTGGTCAGTCTGCCCTGCATCATCACTATCAAGATGCATTTGCAGGAGCTCTATCCTTGGTACAAGAGATCCATCTGAAGTAGAGGTGAGCGGGTTCAGTTCCCTGAGAACCGACCCCCCCCCCCCCCCCCCGAACTTCACCACCCGAGCCCGGATCCGAGCCCAGCTTAGGTTTCCCGCCTGACTCGCAAACCAGAACAAGGTAGAACGTCATCATCCCGCTGTGGTACTGCCGTATAATTCCAGTGGTACTGCCATATAATTCCAGTGGTACTGCCGTATAATTCCAGTGATACTGCCATATAATTCCAGTGGTACTGCCATATAATTTCAGTGATACTGCCGTATAATTCCAGTGATCCTGCAACATAATTCCAGTGGTACTTGCATATAAGTCCAGTGATACTGCCGAATAATTCCAGTGGTACTGCCGTAAAAGTCCAGTCCACTGGTGCTGACATATAAGTTCAATGGTGCTGTCCTGTGCTGTGTATTATTTACTCCAAATAAAGGGGTTATTAATATTTAATCCAAATCATTTTCACAGGGTTTGCCCTGTGTGGTGTAGAGGTACGCTTTCCTGTACTGCAAATTGTTATATAACTCCAGAAAAATAATGGAGAACAAAAATTTGGAGGATAAAATAGGGAAAGATCAAGAACCACTTCCTCCCAGTGCTGAAGCTGCTGCCACTGGTCATGACATAGATGATGAAATGTCATCAACGTCGTCTGCCAAAGCCGATGCCCAATGTCATAGCATGTCAAATTCAAAAAAGCAAAAGTTCAGTAAAATGACCCAAAAAAATTAATGTAAATGGTCTGAGGAGAAACGTAAACTTGCCAATATGCCATTTACGACACGGAGTGGCAAGGAACGGCTAAGGCCCTGCCCTATGTTCATGACTAGTGGTTCAGCTTCACATGACGATGAAAGCCCTCATACTCCCGTTAGAAAAATGAAAAGAGTTAAGGTGGCAAAAGCACAGCAAAGAACTGTGCGTTCTAAGATGGTATCACAAATCCCCAAGGAGAGTCCAAGTGTGTCGGCGGTTGCGATGCCTGACCTTCCCAACACTGGACGGGAAGAGGTGGCTCCTTCCACCATTTGCACGCCCTCTGTAAGTGCTAGTAGGAGCACCCAAAGTCCAGTTTCTGATATTCAAATTGAAGATGTCACTGTTGAAGTACACCAGGATGAGTATATGGGTGTTGCTGGTGCTGAGGAAGAAGTTGACGATGAGGATTCTGATGGTGATGTGGTCTGTTTAAATCAAGCACTGGGGGTGACACCTGTTGTCTATGGGATGAATAAGCCCATTGTAATGCCTGGGCAAAATACCAAATAAAGCCACCTCTTCAGTGTGGAATTATTTCTCCACAAATCCGGACAACAGGTGTCAAGCCGTGTGTTGCCTTTGTCAATCTGTAATAAGTAGGGGTAAGACGTTAACCACCTAAGAACATCCTCCCTTATGCATCATCTGCAACGTATTCATCAGAAGTCAGTGTCAAGTTGTGAAACTTTGGGTAAGAGCATAAGCAGTCCACTGACACTTAAATCGCTTCTTCCTCTTGTACCAAGCTCCTGCAAGCCACACCACCAACTCCCTCAACGTCAACTTCCTCCTCAGTCAGGAACGTTAGTAGTCCTGCAGGCCATGTCACTGGCTTGTCTGAGGAGTCCTCTCCTAACTGGGATTCCTCCGGAGGATACTTGAGTGGTACGCCTATTGCTGCTGTTGTTGCTGCTGGGAATCGATCGTCATCCCAGAGGGTAAGTTGGAAGACCACTTCTACTACTTCAACTAAGCAATTGACTGTCCAACAGTCCTTTGTGAGGAAGATGAAATATGAGTAGTCATCCTGTTGCAAAGTGGATAACTGAGGCCTTGACAGCTATGTTGGTGTTAGACTTGCGTCCGGTATCCGCCATTAGTTCAGTGGGACTTAGAGAATTGTTTGAGGTAGTGTGTCCCTGGTACCAAATCCCATCTAGGTTCCACTTCACTAGGCAGGCGATACCGAGAATGTACAGCGACATCAGAAAAAGTGTCCTCAGTGTCAAAAAAATGCATTTGTACCCACTGTTCACTTAACCACAGACATGTGGACAAGTGGAAGAGGGAAGACTAAGGACTATATGACTGTGACAGCCCACTGGCTAGATTTATTGCCTCCCGCAGCAACAACAGCAGCGGCACCAGTAGTAGCATCTTGCAAACGCCAACTCATTCCTAGGCAGGTTACACTATGTATCACCACTTTCCATTAGAGGCACACCGCTGACAACCTCTTATGGAAACTGTGGACATCATCGCACAATGGCTTACCCCAATTAGACTTTCCTGGGGATTTGTAATTTCGGACAACGCCACCAATATTCTGCATGCATTACATCTGGGCAAATTCCAGCACGTCCCATGTTTTGCACATACAATTAATTTCGTGGTGCAGAATTTTTTTAAAAATGACAGAGGCATGCAGGAGATGCTGTCAGTGGCCCGAAAAAATGCGGGCCACTTTCGACATTCAGCCACCGCATGCCAAAGATTGGAGCACCAGCAAACACTCCTGAACCTGCCCTGCCATCACCTGAAGTAAGCGGAGGTAACAAGGTGGAATTCAACACTATATGCTTCAGAGGATGGAGGAGCAGCAAAAGGCCATTCAGGTCTACACATCCACCTACAATATAGGCAAAGGAGGGGGAATGCACCTGACTCAAGCGCAGTGGAGAATGATTTCCGTCTTGTGCAAGGTTCTCCAACCCTTTGAACTTGCCACACGTGAAGTCAGTCCAGACACTGCCAGCTTGAGTCAGGTCATTCCCCTCATCAGGCTTTTGCAGAAGCAGCTGGAGAAATTGAAGGAGGAGCTAAGACGGAGGGATTCCACAAAGTATGTGGGACTTGTGGATGGAGCCCTTCATTCGCTTTGCCAGGATTCAAGGGTGGTCTATCTGTTGAAATCAGAGCACTACATTTTGGACACCATGCTCGATCCTAGGTTTAAAGCCTACGTTGTATCTCTCTTTCCAGGCAGACACAAGTCTGCAGAGGTGCAAACACCTGCTGGTGAGTAAACTGTCAACTCAAGTGGAACGTGACCCATCAACAGCTCCTCCTTCACTTTTTCCCGCAACTGGGGCTGCGAGGAAAAGGATAAGATATCCTAGCCCACCCACTGCCGGTGATGCAGGGCAGTCAGAAGCGAGTGCTGACATCTGGCCCGGACTGAAGGACCTGCCAAACGATTACGGACATGTCTACTGTCACTGCATATGATTCTGTCACCATTGAAAGAATGGTGGAGGATTATATGAGTGACAGCATCCAAGTAGGCATGTCAGACAGTCATTATGTATACTGACAGGAAAAAGATGCAATTTGGATGCCCTTGCACAAACTGGCTTTATTTTACCTAAGTTACCCCCCCTCCAGTGTGTACTCCGAAAGAGTATTTAGTTCAGCCGGTAACCTTGTCAGCGATCGGCATAGGAGGTTAGTTCCACAAAATGTGGAGAAGATGATGTTCACCAAAATTAATTTATAAATTCCTCCGGGAAGACCTTTACCAGCAATTGCCTACAAAAAGTATACAGGGACCTGAGATGGTGGATTCCAGTGGGGACGAATTAATACTCTGTGAGGAGGAGGATGTACACACTAAAAGGGGTGAGGATTCGGAGGATGAGGTCGACATCTTGCCTCTGCAGAGTCAGTTTGTGCATGGAGAGACTGATTGCTTCTTTTTTGGTGGGGGCCCAAACAAACCAGTCATTTCAGCCACAGTCGTGTGGCAGACCCTGTCGCTGAAATGATTGGTTTGTTAAAGTGTGCATGTCATGTTTATACAACATAAGGGTGGGTGGGAGGGCCTAAGGACAATTCCATCTTGCACCTCTTTTTCTTCTTTGCATCATGTGCTGTTTGGGGACTAGTTTTTAATAAAGTGCCATCCTGTCTGACTCTGCCGTACAACTCCAGGAGTACTGCCGTATAAGTCCAGTCCAGTGGTGTTATCTTGTGCTGCATCAGTACAGTGGTGGTGTCCTGTGCTGCCATAAGTCCAGTGGTGGTGTCCTGTCATGTATATTATTTACTCCAAATAAAAGGGTTATATACATTACTTATATTTCTCTTACGTCCTAGAGGATGCTGGGGTCCATATTAGTACCATGGGGTATAGACGGGTCCACCAGGAGCCATTGGCACTTTAAGAGTTTAATAGTGTGGGCTGGCTCCTCCCTTTATGTCACTCCTACCAGACTCAGTTTAGAAAATGTGCCCGGAGGAGCCGGTCACAGCTAGGGGAGCTCTACAGAGTTCTCTTAAAAAAGAGTTTTTTTTATTTCTTTCTGGTTTTGTTATTTTACAGGGAGGCTGCTGGCGACAGTCTCCGTGCAGAGAGGGACTGGGTGGGGGAACAGTGTCCACCCTGCGGGGTCTTGAGCCACTGCTCCCGCTGACTGGGGTCTGATCATGCCCCACCACAGGGGAACGCTCGCCCCAGCAGCCAGCCGCCACCCCCTCAGGTGCTGAAGAAGAAGTGAGTGAGTCACTGTCTCCCCTTGCAAGCGGGGGGGACAGTGTGAAGAGGGCGGCTTGAGGGTAGGAGCACGGTCTGAACCACGCTCCTGGAAGGCCCAGCGGTACTGCGATGCGGAGCTGGGGGGGCGCCCTGGGCCAGCTCTGGACCTAAAACTGGTCACATCAAGCCTGTCGGGGTCTGCGGATCCAGGCCAGCACAACACCTCCGGCCAGTATAATCATTCAGAGAGCGGGAAGACAGCGCCATTGAGGGGGCGGAGCTTCTCCTCAGAGCGGACCCAGCAGCGTTCAGCGACATTTTTCCTGCGTGCACTCACTGCCAAGTGGATCCATGTCCCTCCAGAGCAATCTTCTGCTATCTGTACGGTACCAGGGGGTTGTAGAGGGGGGGGGGGAGAGGCTGTATTATAGGCTGTGTCACCTATTAAGGGGCACAGCCAGCACGGGTTTAGGGTCTCCCTATACTCAAATAGCGCTGTGTGTGGGTTGGTTCCAATCTCTGTATCTGTCTGCCACTCTTGGGGGGGAAAACTCTGTCTACATAATACCCTGTGTGTTTGTGGGGTGTTTGACATCATGTCTAGGGACACTGTTTCATATGCTGCAGAGGATTTGTCTTCCCAGGAAGTCTCCATACCATGTAATCAGGATTGCACTGTTTTAGCGCAGATCCCAGAAGCTAGAGAGCCAGAATGGTTAGTCTCTCTGAGGGGGACTATTTCTCAGATTTCTGATAGGGTTGCTAGGACTGAGCATGCCACTCAGGTCCTCCAGTCCTCTATGGTTGTATGGTCTGATACTGCCTCCTCGGGGTCCCCTGCGGTACATTCTCACAAACGTGCACTTGCGATTATGCAGGATTACACGGACACCGACTCTGACGCTGTAGACGGTGACAGGGATGTATTGAGGGGGACAGCATCCCTTGCTAAAGGGGTGCAGTTGATGATTGAGGCTGTTAGGGATGTTTTACATATTTCGGACAGAGCTCCGGAACAGGTGGAGGAGGCCTTCTTTACAGATAATAAGAAGCCCCCCCTCACCTTCCCGGCATCCAAAGAATTAAATGCTATCTTTGAAAAGGCATGGGAAACTCCGGAAAATAAATTCTAGATTCCCAAGAGGGTCTTGGTGGCTTTTCCCTTCCCTGAGGAAGATAGAAAGAGATGAGTGTCCCCGCCGATCGTAGACGCCTCTGTCTCCAGGCTGTCCAAACAGGTGGTATTACCGGTCCCGGGGTCTACCGCGTTAAAGGACCCGGCAGATTGTGGATGCTACGCTGAAATCAATTTACATGGCTTCAGGTGCTATATTGCAGCCTACTATAGCCTGTGCTTGGATTGCTAAAGTTATTACCAGGTGGTCAATCACTCTACAGGAGTAGTCGTCGACGCTGGACAACGGTGACGTTGATTTATTTTTACGTAATAGTCAGGATTCTGCAGGGTTCCTGGTGGATTCCATGAAAGACCTGGATTCCATGGCTGCGGGGATCTCCTCCATGTCTGTCTCAGCTTGCAGGGGTCTCTGGCTGCGCAACTGGTCTGTGGACGCAGAATCCAGGAAGTGTGTGGAGGGCCTACCATACAAAGGTCAGGCCCTCTTTGGGGAGGTGCTGGATGCGTGGATTGCCACGGCTACCGAGGGTAAGTCTCCTTTTCTTCCCTCAGCTGCACCGGCTACGAATAAGCCTTTTTCATCTTCCACGTCACAGTCCTTTCGGCCCGCAAGGCCTAGAAAGAATAAGCCTTCGAACACCTTCTTCAGAGGTGGTCGTGCCAAGGGAAAGAAACCTGCTCCCACAGGTTCCCAGACCCAGAAGCCCGCTTCTGATACCCACAAGTCCTCCGCAAGACGGTGGACAGCTAGGCCTGGAGGAAGGTCAGGTGGGGGCAAGACACGGTTCAGCCACGTCTGGGTGACGTCGGGCCTGGACCCCTGGGTTTTGTATATAGTGTCCAGAGGGTACAGACTGGAGTTTCAAGATTCCCCACCTCACCTTTTCTTCAATTCAGGCTTGCCAGCCCTGCTGGCAGACAGGACAATTCTTCTGGAGGCCATCAGGAAATTGGTGGTGTCAGAGGTCATTGTTCCGGTCCCACCTCAACAGTGGAACAAGGGTTATTATTCGAACCTTTTTGTGGCACCACAAAAATGCTTCGGTACGGCCTATTCTAAACTTAAAGTCTTTGAACCCTTACCTCAGGGAGTTCAAATTCAAGATGGAATCTCTGAGAGCTGTCATCTCAGGACTGACGGAGGGCGAGTTCCTGGTGTCTCTGGACATCAAGGATGCTTACCTCCACATTCCCATTTGGGTGCCGCATCAAGCATATCTGAGATTTGCACTGATGGACGATCACTATCAGTTCCAGGCGCTGCTGTTTGGCCTCTCTACGGCATAGAAGATCTTCACCAAGGTAATGGCGGAGATGATGGTTCTCCGCAAACGGGGTGAACATAATTCCATATCTGGAATTATGGCGTCGTCCAGGATGTAGTCTCCCTGGACGACGTCCTGATCAAGGCGTCGTCCAGGGAGAGGTTGTTGCGATCCATCGCGCTCATGACACAGCTGCCCAGGAAGCACGGTTGGATCCTGAACCTTCCAAAGTCTCATCTAGAGCCGACAAGGTGGATGTCTTTCCTGGGAATGATCCTCGACACGGAAGTGCAGAGGGTATTTCTCCCAGTGGAAAAAGCGTTGGTGATTCAAACAATGGCCCGGGATGTCCTAAGACCTACCTGGGTATCGGTTCATCAATGCATACGCCTTCTGGGGAAGATGGTTGCCGCCTACGAGGCTCTGCAGTATGGCAGGTTTCATGCTCGACCTTTTCAACTGGACCTCTTGGACCAGTGGTCGGGCTCTCACCTACACATGTACAAGAGGATTCGCCTGTCTCCAAAAGCCAGGATTTCACTCCTCTGGTGGCTGCAACTTCCACACCTTCTGGAAGGGCGAAGGTTCGGCATTCAAGACTGGATCCTTTTAACCACAGATGCAAGTCTAAGAGGTTGGGGAGCAGTCGCTCTGGGAGAAACCTTCCAGGGACAATGGTCGGATCAGGAGTCACTCCTCTCAATAAACATCCTGGAACTCAGGGCCATGTACACCGCCCTTCTGCAGGCCGCACACCTTCTTCAGCATCAGGCTGTTCAGGTGCAGTCAGACAATGTGACCACAGACATAAATCGTCAAGGTGGAACGAAGAGCAGGGCTGCCATGGCAGAGGTGTCAAAAATCCTCAGCTGGGCAGAAAGGCATGTGATGGCGATGTCGGCAATCTTCATTCCGGGCGTAGACAACTGGGAAGCAGACTTCCTCAGCAGACATGATCTCCATCCAGGGGAGTGGGGCCTCCATCCAGAGGCGTTCGAGGAGGTAACCGGTTGGGGGGGTTCCCCACATAGACATGATGGCCTGGCGCCTCAACAAGAAGCTACAGGGGTACTGTTCCAGGTCAAGACACCCACAGGCAGTCGTGGTGGATGCACTGGTAACACCGTGGGTGTTCAAGTCAGTGTATGTGTTCCCTCCACTTCCTCTGACACCAAGGGTTCTTCAGCTCGTGAGAAGGACAAAGGTTCTGGCAATCCTCATTGCTCCGGACTGGCCAAGGAGGGCTTGGGTCGCGGATCTGCTGGATCTTCTGCTGGATGATCCACGACCTTTACCTCTTCGGGAGGATCTGCTTCTGCAGGGGCCATTCGCTTACCTTAGCTCGGAAAGGTATTCCGAGTGAGGTCATTCGTACCCTGATACAGGCCAGGAAGGGGGTAACGTCTAAACATTACCATCGCATTTGGAAGAAATATGTTTCTTGGTGTGAGGCCAATAAGTTTCCGGCGGTGGAGTTTCAACTTGGACGTTTTCTCCTTTTCCTGAAAGCAGGGGTAGATTTGGGAATGAGACTGGGCTCCATCAAGGTCCAGATCTCTGCTTTGTCCATCTTCTTCCAAAAACAATTGGCTGTTCTTCCTGAGGTTCGGACCTACTTGAAAGGGTTAAAAATGGAACCGTTTGCTGCGCTTGTGAATATAATTTAAGCAGCTCTGTATATATTGTTTATGATAAAGGTTAGAAAAAACAAAGTGCTGAATGAACAATGCTAGAGGGGGAAGATGCAGAGGGGAAAGGTACAGCAAGAAATAGGAGATAAAGATATAAATGAAAATAATTATGACTCCACCGCCTTTGTCCGCGGGTTTTATTGATGCTCAAAAGTTCATTAGAAAATTATGTATTAAGAAATTTTTCACGAACAAATCAGTCAATAATGAAGATAAGGAAGAAACAATTGAAGAATACCAACACACAACATTGAAACCAAGATCTATATTTTACCCTTCCCATGTGAAAGGTCCCCACATACAGACATTTCAAAAACTTATTGAAGAAGAAATTAGGAATATTCCAGAAAAATAAAAAATAAAATACAATCTGACAAAAGATGAAAAAGAAGCCTTATCTCAACTCAAAAAAGATAAAACACGCATCATAAAACCCGCGGACAAAGGCGGTGGAGTCGTAATACTGGACAAAGACAAATATGAAGCTGAGATAGAGAGACTCCTATCTGATACCAACACCTACAGAAAATTAAAAGAAGATCCTACAAAGAAATATCAAACAGAATTATTTGGGATCCTGGAGGAAGGAAAACACATTGGTATCATCAATAAATAAGAGTTTGATTTTTTAGGTATACTATTTCCAAAAATACCAACATTTTACCAGTTGCCAAAACTACATAAAGACGAGAAAAAAAACCTGGATGACCGATAGTGTCAGGGATCAATTCCCTGACATCAAATTTGTCAAAATATATTGATTATTATTTACAGGATTTGGTATGCTTACAAAAAAGCTACCTTAAAGACACAATGCATGTCCTTCAGCATATAAAAGACGTAAATTGGCAAGAGAATATTATTTTTTTGTACTAGTGACATTAAATCATTATATACATGCATAGATCATGAATTAGGTTGTGACTCCACAAGACATTTCTTATCAACTATGACAAACCTACAAAATGAACAAATTAATTTTCTGATAGATGGAGTAGACTTTATATTACATCATAATTATTTTTGGCATAATGGTAATTTCTTTAATCAAATAAAGGGCACCGCAATGGAAACATCTTTTGCGCCGTGCTATGCAAATCTTTACGTCGCCTACTGGGAAGAGAAACGAATTTGGAACGATAACCCTTTTAGAATGCACATAAAACATTGGTACAGGTATATAGATGATCTTCTATTCATCTGGGATGGACCAGAAAACATCCTTTAAGATTTCATTGATTATATGAACAATAATATATATAACTTAGAATTTACAACTACAATCAGCAAATAAATGGTAATCTATTTAGATCTTGAAATTTATATAAAAAATAATACTATACAAACCCAGACACATATAAAGAAAGTGAGTGGAAATAATGCTTTAGCAAAAAATAGCAATCACCATAACCAATTGCTACGAAACATCCCAAATGGACAATTTAGAAGACTGCGCCGCAACTGCTCAGACATAACAACATTTGAAAAACAGAGTGCAGAACTGAAAACAAAGTTCATTGAGAAGGGCTATAAAGATGTTATTTTGACAGATGAAATTGCATCCATAAAGACAATGGATAGAGACATTATGTTGAAATACAAGGAAAAAAAACAATGAACGACCAGTTAACCTTTATTACTCAATTCAGTAGTAACCATCAGGAAATATAAAATTTTTTACAAAAACACTGGCACATCCTGGAATTAGATACACAACTTTCAACATTACTTCCTAAGAAACCAAGAGTAATATACAAGCGAGCAAGAACCCTCAAACAAGAGTTAACTAATAGCTTCATACCCTTGGAAAAGAAAATAGAAATAAAAAGAACAAATGGTTTTTTCAACTGTTTGGGATGTAAAACATGCAAGACAACAAAGAGAAAACAAACCAAACAAATGGACACTTTCAAATCAAACAAAACAAATACTATTTACAAAATAAAAAGCCATATGACCTGCAACTCCGAGGGAGTGATCTACCTATTGGAGTGCCCCTGTGGCCTCCAATACGTGGGCCAAACAAAAAGAAAATAAAAGGTCAGATTGTCTGAACATCTATATAATATAAAAATTGGCTTACAGACACACAGTGTCTTGCAAAATTATGCAATTTGTCACAATAGAGATCCATCGTCATTAAAATTTCTAGCTATTCAAAAAATTTCCCCAAATTGGAGAGGAGGAGATTTAAGCAAGGACCTGATAAAAAATGAAACCCGTTGGATATACCTTCTCAACACTTTACAACCTAATGGACTTAATATTGACATTGATCTAAAAACATTTTTAATAGCAGAATAAATTACATCTTCACATATACATCACAATGCTTTTTTCACTCTTTCTTCTTTTTCTTTATTATTATTTTTATTTATTTTTAATTAATTTTGACATTTTTAAGCAATATATAGGAAAACCATGCGGTTGCCACCAATTTTATTACAACTTCCTGTGACTCAAATCCGTTTTTAAATCAAAACAAATAAAGTTTTTTCAAAGTTTTTTATGGACTCTGGTATAAAAAGATAGGATTCACAGGAAGAAAATATACCCATGAATAAGTGCGCATGCACGAAACGCGTTGGTACGTTATACAGCTGTCTTCGGGAGGAAAGAAAGACACTGGCACGCTAAGCCATAAGGAGACCCGCCGCACTGAGCCGAACAAGAGAGCCGCTAATAGAAGCGCCCGGCTCCAGCACGCAAAGCCGTAAGAAGACCTGCTACACTGAGCCGCTGCACTGTGTAGCTGAAAGGAGCGCCCGGCTAACAAGCTCCGGTCAGAGAACGACGGAGCACAAAGGTTAGAACCAGGGACAGTTTAGCTTTCAATTAAGGCGGTGCAAGATCTTTATTAAAGGACTCCTTCTTCTTTTATGCCCTCACCAAACAGCATTTTATCATAAAAGAGCTTTAAACATTTAATTTCTATTTAAAAAAAAAAAAAAAAAAATTATTGTATTTTTTTATTTTTTTTCATTTATATCTTTATCTCCTATTTCTTGCTGTACCTTTCCCCTCTGCATCTTCCCCCTCTAGCATTGTTCATCCAGCGCTTTGTTTTTTCTAACCTTTTTGAAAGGAGTTCTGCACATCCAGCCTCCCTTTGTGGTGCCTACGGCTCCATGGGATCTTGATGTGGTGTTGCAGTTCCTGCAATCTGCTTGGTTTGAGCCTCTACAGGAGGCTGATCTCAAGTTTCTCACGTGGAAGGCGGTCACACGACGCGTGTCGGAATTGGGGGCTTTATCTTGTAAAAGCCCCTATCTGATCTTCCATGAAGACAGGGCGGAACTTAGGACTCGTCCACAGTTCCTGCCTAAGGTTGTGTCGGCTTTCCACATCAACCAACCTATTGTGGTGCCAGTGGCTACTGACTCCTCAATTACTTGAAAGGCCTTGGATGTAGTGAGGACTTTGAAGATTTACGTGAAGAGGATGGCTCGTCATAGGAAAAGTGACTCTCTGTTTGTCCTCTATGATCCAAAGAAAATTGGATGTCCTGCTTCTAAGCAGTCAATTTCCCGCTGGATCAGGTTCACTATCCAGCATGCTTATTCTGCGGCAGGATTGCTGTGTCCGAGATCTGTAAAGGCCCACTCTACTCATAAAGTGTGCTCTTCCTGGGCGGTTGCCTGGGGTGTCTCGGCGGTACAACTCTGCCGAGCAGCTACTTGGTCTGGGTCGAACACGTTTGCCAAGTTTTACAAGTTCGATACTTTGGCCTCTGATGACCTCAAGTTTGGTCAAGCAGTGTTGCAGGAGCCACCGCGCTCTTCCTCCCATACTGGGAGCTTTGGTACATCCCCATGGTACTAATATGGACCCCAGCATCCTCTAGGACGAAAGCTAGGACGTAAGAGAAAATAGGATTTTGGTTACCTACCGGTAAATCCTTATCTCGTGGTCCGTAGAGGATGCTGGGCGCCCGCCCAGCGCTTCGTTTTCCTGCATTGTTTTCTATGGTTCAGTGCTATCTGGTTCCTAGGTAAGTTCTGCGTTATTTACTGTTTTAGCTGTTGCTGAGTTGTTCCGGCATGTTGGCCGGATTCGCATGTTTGTGTGAGCTGGTATGAATCTCGCCACTATCTGTGTAATTCCTTCTCTCGAAGTATGTTGTCTCCTCGGGCACAGTTTCTAAACTGAGTCTGGTAGGAGGAGCATAGAGGGAGGAGCCAGCCCACACTATTAAATTCTTAAAGTGCCAATGGCTCCTGGTGGACCCGTCTATACCCCATGGTACTAATATGGACCCCACCATCCTCTACGGACTACGAGAAAAGGATTTACCGGTAGGTAACCAAAATCCTATTTATTATCCAAATAATTTTTACAGGGTTTGCCCTGTGTGATGTAGGGGTACGCTCTCCTGTGCTGCATATTATTATAATAGCTCCAAATAAAAGGGTTATTATTATTGCTGTGTGTGTGGTTTAGGGGTACACTCTCCTGTGCCACCAATATTGTACGTGTATTACATCTGGGCAAATTCCAGCACGTCCCATGTTCCAGCACGTCCTTGTGTCGCTTAGCTTAGTCATACAGCTACCTCATTGCAACTCTTTTTCTTCTTTGCATGATGTTCTGTTTGGGGCCTAGTTTTTTAAGTAACATCTTTTCTGCCAGTGCAGTGCCACTCCTAGATGGGCCAGGTGTTTGTGCAGCACACTTGTGCCGCTTAGCTTAGTCATACAGCTACCTCATTGCACCTCTTTTTCTGCTTTGCATGATGTGCTGTTTGGGGCCTAGTTTTTTTAAGTGCCATCCTGTCTGCCATTGCAGTGCCACTCCTAGATGGGCCAGGTGTTTGTGTCGGCCACTTGGGTCGCTTAGCTTAGTCACACAGCTACCTCATTGCGCCTCTTTTTCTTCTTTACATCATGTGCTGTTTGGGGCCTATTTTTTAAATCCGCTATCCTGTCTGCCACTGCAGTGCCACTCCTAGATGGGCCAGGTGTTTGTGCCGCACACTTGTGTCCCTTAGCTTAGTCATACAGCCACCTCGGTGCAACCTTTTGGCCTAAAAACAATATTGTGAGGTGTTAAGAATAGACTGGCAATGAGTGGAAATGAATGTTATTAAGGTTAATAATACCGTAGGATCAAAATTACCCCCAAATTCTGTGATTTTAGCTGTTTTTATGTTGTTGTTTTTAAAAATCATCCAGATCCAAAACCAAATCTCGAAAGGGTGGTTTTGGCAAAACCAATCCAGATCCAAAACACGAGCATGGATCCAGAACCAAAACACGAAAAGTGCCCACCGCATATCTCTAATCTGAAGTCTGATATCTGCATCTGTTCACCTCTAAATGGCTCATAATTCAGTCTACAACCCATGATAAACTTTTCTTAAGTGTGTGCACCCAGTTTGCACCCAGTAACAACCAGTCAGCTAGGATAGGACTGTGAGCCGTATGGGTGGTCTTCAGTTTGCTGGCTGTCGGGATCTCGGCGCACAGTATACTGCCGCTGGAATCCCGACAGCCGGCATACCGACACTTTAGCTCCCTCTTGGGGGTCCACGACCCCCATGGAGGGAGCATAAATAGCGTGACGAGCGCAGCGAGCCCGCAAGGAGCACATTTGCACTTGCCAAGCTGTCGGTATCCTGGCGGTCGGGATTCCGGTGCCGGTATGCTGGTCGCCGGGAGCCCGGCCGCCGGCATGCAATGCTACACCCGAGCTGTACGACTGAATTGACAAAATTTTATATGCAGGCACTGACGCATGCACAGTTTCCTAAAAATCGCAAGATCTGTCCATATATGGATTTGCTTTCAATTTTAAATCAGGCTCTGAAACGCAAATTAGTTGTTCCCAAGAAAAGTTTTTAGAGTTATATCCATTTGACAATGGACACTTTATCAGTATGAGGCCTAAACAGTGTCTGGCGACTGTATGATGAATGTGTAGAGCACTAAAAACAGCAGATAATAAATGGCAAACTGCATAAAAACATCCAGTAGATGTCAGGATAACACCAGAATTGAACAATGATAATTCTAACAAATCTCTAGAATGCAGGATCCCCAGGAAAACTAGAATGCTTTTTCTATATCATTTTGCACAGTCCAGAAATTAAATGAATTTATAATGTGGGCGATTCAATTATTTACAGGGAATTTAATTCCCAGCTACTATTTTGCGTGAGAATGCATGGAATTAGCCATGTTAAGCAGCTTTTCTCATGTTAAGTGCCGGGCGCGATGCAGTCACGGCAGACCCAGTACTCACGACCAGCCCCGAAACTATACTTCACTGGAATTTATTCTTGCACCTTAGGAGGGTGTGAGCATAAAATTCACAATAAATGCTGCTTCAGGGTTAGTCATGAGAATTAATTGAATCCCAGGCACTTAGCCTGAGACCAAAATCCTGTTTAAGCATTGAATTGCCCCTTAATGTATATATACAGCACACACAGGAAAGATAAACTATACAGAACAATTTTACTGTAATAACCTGCAAAATGAGTTATAAGTCATCATTCATTTATTATAATAATAAACATACATTTCTATTCTACAATACAGTACTGTACATTTCAGCTTGATTAATGTCTAAAATAAGTCATAAAAGTAGGAAGAATGTATTTATTTCATGTGTGAAATGTTTTATTTTTCCATGTATCCATTATATTTGTAGATTTGAACTAGTAAATGTGCTTTTCTATATAATATGTGCCTGTTTGGTAGAAAAATCATCAGCTTTCCCATCTGTCTTGTCTTTTCTCTCTTCTTATGTCCTGTTTGTTGTTGTACATATAAGAAAACTTGACCATATATTGTGCTTTTATGTGGTACATTCCCTATCCGAAAAGAATTGTTACCTTTTGCATAAAGCCAATGTGCCGATGCTACAGTATGTATCTATAATTACATAGTGTAAATTTTTTCAAACTCAAAAAGAAAGAATTTATTTATTTATTTATTTATTAAAATATGTTTATTGGAAAACACAAGAGAAGGTAATACAATATCACATACAGGTTGGCAGACTAATAATAGCAAGTTAGGAAGCTCCATAGGAAAAAAGGAAAAGAAAAATATATAAAGAATCATTGAGACGTAATGGCATAAAATATAGACATTTAACAGACATTAATTGCATATGAGTAGGAGAGATGATCTGTCTAAAGCAGAGGTTCTCAAACTCGGTCCTCGGGGGCCCACACAGTGCATGTTTTGCAGGTCTCCTCACAGAATCGCAAGTGAAATAATTAGCTCCACCTGTGGACCTTTTAAAATGTGTCAGTGATTAATTAATACACCTGTGCACCTGCTGGGTTACCTGCAAAACATGCACTGTGTGGGCTCCCGAGGACCGAGTTTGAGAACCTCTGGTCTAAAGGGTTTCACAAGTCTGAGGTTAAACCCCATGATCTAAAAAGGTGGGGAGCCTCCCTCCAGTGTAGCCATATTATACCAGGAGGTGAGGCAAGTTATACCACGAAGGAACTCCCTATCATCAATAGGTAGTGTAAGTACATAAGGTAGCCAGATATCAAAGAATTTCTGAGATCTAGATTCCAAATCTAGAGAGCATTCAATCCACTCCATCCTATAAACATGTGCCAGTCTAGGTAACATTAGTGAAAAGGGGACAGGAGAGGGCTGGATCCATTGGGATAAATAGTTTTCTTGGCCACTGCAGCTATTTTGGCAAGTAGGAGCGTGGTCCCCTTAGAAATTTGAGGAGTAGGGGGGTGGGCATAATAGTTCCACAATGCCCACGGCATCGTGACAGTAAAAGGGATATTGAGAGTATTGTTTACATAGGCTTGGACAGATGTCCAGAAGGATTGTACTATTGGGCAGGACCATAAGCAGTGTAATATATCAGCCTCAGGGCAGCGGCACTTGAAACAATTAGAGTTATCTGCTACTCCAGTAATAAACCTGAGTTTTGGGGTGTAGTATGCCCGATGTAGAATCTTGAATTGCATTTCTGCAAACGAAGAGGAGAGCAGTTGTTTGTTCAAGGTGACCGAAGCTTTAACTATAGCTTGTAAGGAAATATCATGGGAAGTGTCTCGCCACTTCGCCATGCCCGTGGACAGGGTGGTAAGGTCTATTTTTTTCTAACCTGTTCATATAATAAAGAAGTAGGGAAGGGGGTGCCCACGCGGATTTTAATTAAGACATCAAATATAGGAGAATGGCTTGAATGTCTTAGTTCAGTTAACAGTGCCATCACAAAACTTCGGGCCTGGAAGTAGGCAAATATGGGGAAGTGTACAGTAAGATAGCTCCTTAAGCCTGGCCAGGGTGTGGGTGGAGGAGAGACCGTCATCGAGTAAATGATATGCCAGACGGAGACCATGGAGATGCCAAGTCCGAAATATCTCGTGTGGGTTACCCTTTTGAAAATCGCAATTATATAGTAATGTAGTTAGTGCGCGTATAGGACAAACCTAGTCACTTACGGGAAACATGCCAAGCACTGCAAGGATTGTACAGTAGTGGATTATCTTTGACCTCAACTGGTAAAGAAGGTGACGGAGTGTGTAAAATGGAGAGTAGAGAACTATCAGTGAGAAAGCCCTGTTCAATATCCAAATTAACAAAGTTAGAGGCGTCGCCCACCCAGTCCAGAGCATACCGCAAATTGGATGCTAATGCATAATCTTGTATGTCAGGAACGTTAATGCCTCCCAGCAACAATGGTTGTTGTAATTTCAAAAGGGATATTCTAGGGCGTTTACCCACCCATATAAATTTAGACAGCGCCTTATTAATAGAGGCAACATCCTTTTTATTCAATAAGAATGGCAGCATCTGGACCGGATAGAGAAGCCTAGGGAAGGAAATCATCTTAAATAAATTGCATCTTCCAACATAAAATAACGGTAAATGTTTCCACCTTTCAAAGTCCTGTAGCATTTGGGATATTAAGTGAGAGTAATTGGCAGTATATATTTTGTCGACAGTGCTAGGAAAATTCAGACCCAAATATGTCAGGTGGTCCTGAGCCCATTTAAAAGGAAAAGAGGAACCCCATCCTAATTTAGCTGTAGCAAGTAGGGCCAAAGCTTCCGTTTTATGAAAATTAATAAGAAAGCCAGACACCGGGTGGAAATCAGCTAGAATATTTCTCAAGGAAGGGAGTGTCTGTTTTGGATTACTAAAATACTAAAATATAGAAGTAAACTGCTGGACGTGAAGTAGACGTGTAATATGGAACCAGGAGACTATTGAAGGCCTTATCAGCATCGCAGCTAACAATGATGGCATCTGTGTTACCCAATTGGTGATATCGATGCATCGCCACTATCAACATAGGAACATTATGTACCGAAGTTCTGCCCTTGACTAAACCATTTTGGGCAGGGTGCAATATGCGAGGGAGAAAACTCTGCATTCGTTGTGCCAATAATTTAGTAAACAATTTCAAGTCCTGATTTAACAAAGAAATGGGCCTGTAAGATTGGACCTGAGAAGGATCTTCACCAGGCTTCGGGAAAACTATGATCCTGGCCTCGGTGAATTGTGAAGGGGGCTGGTCACCAGAAAGCAGAGAATTAAATAAAGCAACTAAATGAGGCAATAGATGGTCTATCAGGAATTGATAATACTCAGCACTAAAACCATCAGGAACTGGGGATTTACCTTTGACCAGCGATTTGATCAAACAGGAGAGTTCTAGTTCAGTGACTGGGGCAGTTAAAAAGTCCCTCTCGTCACCAGTCAAGGTGGGTAGATCTGCTCTAGAAAGAAATCGGGTGCCTTCGGAGAGACAATAAGGTGGAGATTCATAAAGCAATTGGTAATATTCCCCCCTGTGGGGCCGACACCAGTGTGGATGAATAAGTGGAAGGTATTAACCGACAGTGTCAACTCCTTATGTAAAGGGCTGGATGACGTAACAGCTATGGGACAGCCGGCTTCTCAGCCCGCGCCTGCCCAGGCGTCTCAAAGGCCATCAGGGGCTCAAAAACGCCCGCTACCTCAGATGGCAGATACAGATGTCGACACGGAGTCTGACTCCAGTGTCGACGAGGTTGAGACATATACACAATCCACTAGGAACATCCGTTGCACTCGGAAATGAAAAATGTGTTACACATTTCTGACATTAACCCTAATACCACAAAAAAGGGGTTTTATGTTTGGGGAGAAAAAGCAGCCAGTGTTTTGTTCCCCCATCAGATGAGTGAATGAAGCGTGGGTTCCCCCGATAAGAAACTGGTAATTTCTAAAAAGTTACTGATGGCGTACCCTTTCCCGCCAGAGAATAGGTCACGTTGGGAGATATCCCCTAGGGTGGATAAGGCGCTCACACGTTTGTCAAAAAAGGTGGCACTGCCGTCTTAGGATACGGCCACTTTGAAGGAGCCTGCTGTTAAAAAGCAGAAGGCTATCCTGAAGTCTGTATATACTAGAGATGAGCGCCTGAAATTTTTCGGGTTTTGTGTTTTGGTTTTGGGTTCGGTTCCGCGGCCGTGTTTTGGGTTCGACCGCGTTTTGGCAAAACCTCACCGAATTTTTTTTGTCGGATTCGGGTGTGTTTTGGATTCGGGTGTTTTTTTCAAAAAACCCTAAAAAACAGCTTAAATCATAGAATTTGGGGGTAATTTTGATCCCAAAGTATTATTAACCTCAAAAAACATAATTTACACTCATTTTCAGCCTATTCTGAACACATCACACCTCACAATATTATTTTTAGTCCTAAAATTTGCACCGAGGTCGCTGTGTGAGTAAGATAAGCGACCCTAGTGGCCGACACAAACACCGGGCCCATCTAGGAGTGGCACTGCAGTGTCACGCAGGATGTCCCTTCCAAAAAACCCTCCCCAAACAGCACATGACGCAAAGAAAAAAAGAGGCGCAATGAGGTAGCTGACTGTGTGAGAAAGATAAGCGACCCTAGTGGCCGACACAAACACCGGGCCCATCTAGGAGTGGCACTGCAGTGTCACGCAGGATGTCCCTTCCAAAAAACCCTCCCCAATCAGCACATGATGCAAAGAAAAAGAAAAGAAAAAAGAGGTGCAAGATGGAATTATCCTTGGGCCCTCCCACCCACCCTTATGTTGTATAAACAAAACAGGACATGCACACTTTAACCAACCCATCATTTCAGTGACAGGGTCTGCCACACGACTGTGACTGATATGACGGGTTGGTTTGGACCCCCCCCAAAAAAGAAGCAATTAATCTCTCCTTGCACAAACTGGCTCTACAGAGGCAAGATGTCCACCTCATCTTCACCCTCCGATATATCACCGTGTACATCCCCCTCCTCACAGATTATCAATTCGTCCCCACTGGAATCCACCATCTCAGCTCCCTGTGTACTTTGTGGAGGCAATTGCTGCTGGTCAATGTCTCCGCGGAGGAATTGATTATAATTCATTTTAATGAACATCATCTTCTCCACATTTTCTGGATGTAACCTCGTACGCCGATTGCTGACAAGGTGAGCGGCGGCACTAAACACTCTTTCGGAGTACACACTTGTGGGAGGGCAACTTAGGTAGAATAAAGCCAGTTTGTGCAAGGGCCTCCAAATTGCCTCTTTTTCCTGCCAGTATAAGTACGGACTGTGTGACGTGCCTACTTGGATGCGGTCACTCATATAATCCTCCACCATTCTATCAATGTTGAGAGAATCATATGCAGTGACAGTAGACGACATGTCCGTAATCGTTGTCAGGTCCTTCAGTCCGGACCAGATGTCAGCATCAGCAGTCGCTCCAGACTGCCCTGCATCACCGCCAGCGGGTGGGCTCGGAATTCTGAGCCTTTTCCTCGCACCCCCAGTTGCGGGAGAATGTGAAGGAGGAGATGTTGACAGGTCGCGTTCCGCTTGACTTGACAATTTTGTCACCAGCAGGTCTTTCAACCCCAGCAGACCTGTGTCTGCCGGAAAGAGAGATCCAAGGTAGGCTTTAAATCTAGGATCGAGCACGGTGGCCAAAATGTAGTGCTCTGATTTCAACAGATTGACCACCCGTGAATCCTTGTTAAGCGAATTAAGGGCTGCATCCACAAGTCCCACATGCCTAGCGGAATCGCTCCGTGTTAGCTCCTTCTTCAATGCCTCCAGCTTCTTCTGCAAAAGCCTGATGAGGGGAATGACCTGACTCAGGCTGGCAGTGTCTGAACTGACTTCACGTGTGGCAAGTTCAAAGGGCATCAGAACCTTGCACAACGTTGAAATCATTCTCCACTGCACTTGAGACAGGTGCATTCCATCTCCTATATCGTGCTCAATTGTATAGGCTTGAATGGCCTTTTGCTGCTCCTCCAACCTCTGAAGCATATAGAGGGTTGAATTCCACCTCGTTACCACTTCTTGCTTCAGATGATGGCAGGGCAGGTTCAGTAGTTTTTGGTGGTGCTCCAGTCTTCTGTACGTGGTGCCTGTACGCCGAAAGTGTCCCGCAATTTTTCTGGCCACCGACAGCATCTCTTGCACGCCCCTGTCGTTTTTTAAAAAATTCTGCACCACCAAATTCAAGGTATGTGCAAAACATGGGACGTGCTGGAATTTGCCCATATTTAATGCACACACAATATTGCTGGCGTTGTCCGATGCCACAAATCCACAGGAGAGTCCAATTGGGGTAAGCCATTCCGCGATGATCTTCCTCAGTTGCCGTAAGAGGTTTTCAGCTGTGTGCGTATTCTGGAAAGCGGTGATACAAAGCGTAGCCTGCCTAGGAAAGAGTTGGCGTTTGCGAGATGCTGCTACTGGTGCCGCCGCTGCTGTTCTTGCGGCGGGAGTCCATACATCTACCCAGTGGGCTGTCACAGTCATATAGTCCTGACCCTGCCCTGCTCCACTTGTCCACATGTCCGTGGTTAAGTGGACATTGGGTACAACTGCATTTTTTAGGACACTGGTGAGTCTTTTTCTGACGTCCGTGTACATTCTCGGTATCGCCTGCCTAGAGAAGTGGAACCTAGATGGTATTTGGTAACGGGGGCACACTGCCTCAATAAATTGTCTAGTTCCCTGTGAACTAACGGCGGATACCGGACGCACGTCTAACACCAACATAGTTGTCAAGGACTCAGTTATCCGCTTTGCAGTAGGATGACTGCTGTGATATTTCATCTTCCTCGCAAAGGACTGTTGAACAGTCAATTGCTTACTGGAAGTAGTACAAGTGGGCTTACGACTTCCCCTCTGGGATGACCATCGACTCCCAGCGGCAACAACAGCAGCGCCAGCAGCAGTAGGCGTTACACGCAAGGATGCATCGGAGGAATCACAGGCAGGAGAGGACTCGTCAGACTTGCCAGTGACATGGCCTGCAGGACTATTGGCATTCCTGGGGAAGGAGGAAATTGACACTGAGGGAGTTGGTGGGGTGGTTTGCGTGAGCTTGGTTACAAGAGGAAGGGATTTACTGGTCAGTGGACTGCTTCCGCTGTCACCCAAAGTTTTTGAACTTGTCACTGACTTATTATGAATGCGCTGCAGGTGACGTATAAGGGAGGATGTTCCGAGGTGGTTAACGTCCTTACCCCTACTTATTACAGCTTGACAAAGGGAACACACGGCTTGACACCTGTTGTCCGCATTTCTGGTGAAATACCTCCACACCGAAGAGCTGATTTTTTTGGTATTTTCACCTGGCATGTCAACGGCCATATTCCTCCCACGGACAACAGGTGTCTCCCCGGGTGCCTGACTTAAACAAACCACCTCACCATCAGAATCCTCCTGGTCAATTTCCTCCCCAGCGCCAGCAACACCCATATCCTCCTCATCCTGGTGTACTTCAACACTGACATCTTCAATCTGACTATCAGGAACTGGACTGCGGGTGCTCCTTCCAGCACTTGCAGGGGGCATGCAAATAGTGGAAGGCGCATGCTCTTCACGTCCAGTGTTGGGAAGGTCAGGCATCGCAAACGACACAATTGGACTCTCCTTGTGGATTTGGGATTTCAAAGAACGCACAGTTCTTTGCGGTGCTTTTGCCAGCTTGAGTCTTTTCAGTTTTCTAGCGAGAGGCTGAGTGCTTCCATCCTCATGTGAAGCTGAACCACTAGCCATGAACATAGGCCAGGGCCTCAGCCGTTCCTTGCCACTCCGTGTGGTAAATGGCATATTGGCAAGTTTACGCTTCTCCTCCGACAATTTTATTTTAGGTTTTGGAGTCCTTTTTTTTCTGATATTTGGTGTTTTGGATTTGACATGCTCTGTACTATGACATTGGGCATCGGCCTTGGCAGACGACGTTGCTGGCATTTCATCGTCTCGGCCATGACTAGTGGCAGCAGCTTCAGCACGAGGTGGAAGTGGATCTTGATCTTTCCCTAATTTTGGAACCTCAACTTTTTTGTTCTCCATATTTTATAGGCAGAACTAAAAGGCACCTCAGGTAAACAATGGAGATGGATGGATTGGATACTAGTATACAATTATGGACGGACTGCCACGGTTAGGTGGTATAAAAAAACCACGGTTAGGTGGTATATATTATAATAATAATACAATTATGGATGGACGGACTGCCTGCCGACTGCCGACACAGAGGTAGCCACAGCCGTGAACTACCGCACTGTACACTGGTTGATAAAGAGATAGTAGTATACTCGTAACAACTAGTATGACACTATGACGACGGTATAAAGAAAGAAAAAAAAATACCACGGTTAGGTGGTATATATTATAATAATAATACAATTATGGATGGACGGACTGCCTGCCGACTGCCGACACAGAGGTAGCCACAGCCGTGAACTACCGCACTGTACACTGGTTGATAAAGAGATAGTAGTATACTCGTAAAAACTAGTATGACACTATGACGACGGTATAAAGAATGAAAAAAAAATACCACAGTTAGGTGGTATATATTATAATAATAATACAATTATGGATGGACGGACTGCCTGCCGACTGCCGACACAGAGGTAGCCACAGCCGTGAACTACCGCACTGTACACTGGTTGATAAAGAGATAGTAGTATACTCGTAACAACTAGTATGACACTATGACGACGGTATAAAGAATGAAAAAAAAACCACGGTTAGGTGGTATATATTATAATAATAATACAATTATGGATGGACGGACTGCCTGCCGACTGCCGACACAGAGGTAGCCACAGCCGTGAACTACCGCACTGTACACTGGTTGATAAAGAGATAGTAGTATACTCGTAACAACTAGTATGACACTATGACGGTATAAAGAATGGAAAAAAAACCACGGTTAGGTGGTATATATTATAATAATAATACAATTATGGATGGACGGACTGCCTGCCGACTGCCGACACAGAGGTAGCCACAGCCGTGAACTACCGCACTGTACACTGGTTGATAAAGAGATAGTAGTATACTCGTAACAACTAGTATGACACTATGACGACGGTATAAAGAAAGAAAAAAAAATACCACAGTTAGGTGGTATATATTATAATAATAATACAATTATGGATGGACGGACTGCCTGCCGACTGCCGACACAGAGGTAGCCACAGCCGTGAACTACCGCACTGTACACTGGTTGATAAAGAGATAGTAGTATACTCGTAACAACTAGTATGACACTATGACGACGGTATAAAGAATGAAAAAAAAACCACGGTTAGGTGGTATATATTATAATAATAATACAATTATGGATGGACGGACTGCCTGCCGACTGCCGACACAGAGGTAGCCACAGCCGTGAACTACCGCACTGTACACTGGTTGATAAAGAGATAGTAGTATACTCGTAACAACTAGTATGACACTATGACGACGGTATAAAGAATGAAAAAAAAACCACGGTTAGGTGGTATATATTATAATAATAATACAATTATGGATGGACGGACTGCCTGCCGACTGCCGACACAGAGGTAGCCACAGCCGTGAACTACCGCACTGTACACTGGTTGATAAAGAGATAGTAGTATACTCGTAACAACTAGTATGACACTATGACGGTATAAAGAATGAAAAAAAAACCACGGTTAGGTGGTATATATTATAATAATAATACAATTATGGATGGACGGACTGCCTGCCGACTGCCGACACAGAGGTAGCCACAGCCGTGAACTACCGCACTGTACACTGGTTGATAAAGAGATAGTAGTATACTCGTAACAACTAGTATGACACTATGACGACGGTATAAAGAAAGAAAAAAAAATACCACGGTTAGGTGGTATATATTGTAATACAATTATGGATGGACGGACTGCCTGCCGAGTTCCGACTGCCGACACAGAGGTAGCCACAGCCGTGAACTACCGCACTGTACTGTGTCTGCTGCTAATATAGACTGGTTGATAAAGAGATAGTATACAATACATACAACAATATACTACTATACTGGTGGTCAGGCACTGGTCACCACTAGTCACACTGGCAGTGGCACTCCTGCAGCAAAAGTGTGCACTGTTTAATTTTAAATTAATATAATATTATGTACTCCTGGGGGCTCCTGCTATAACAACCTGCAGTGCTCCCCAGTCTCCCCCACAATTATTATAAGCTTTGCCTTTTATACATTGATGTGCAGCACACTGGGCTGAGCTGAGTGCACACAGACTGAGTCACACTGTGTGACTGGCTGCTGCTGTGTATCGTTTTTTTTTCAGGCAGAGAACGGATATAGCAGAGAACGGATATATTATATTAAAATAAATAAAAGTTAACTAACAACAACTGCACTGGTCACTGTGGTAAACTCTGTCTGACTCTGCACAATCTCTCTCTCTCTTCTAATCTAATTTCTAATGGAGAGGACGCCAGCCACGTCCTCTCCCTATCAATCTCAATGCACGTGTGAAAATGGCGGCGACGCGCGGCTCCTTATATAGAATCCGAGTCTCGCGAGAATCCGACAGCGTCATGATGACGTTCGGGCGCGCTCGGGTTAACCGAGCAAGGCGGGAGGATCCGAGTCTGCTCGGACCCGTAAAAAAAACATGAAGTTCGTGCGGGTTCGGTTTCAGAGAAACCGAACCCGCTCATCTCTAGTATATACACACTCAGGTACTATACTGAGACCTGCAATTGCCTCAGCATGGATAGTGCTGCTGCAGCGTGGTCTGATACCCTGTCAGATAATATTGATACCCTATACAGGGATACTATTTTGCTAACCATAGAGCATATTAAAGACGTCGTCTTATATATGAGGGATGCACAGAGGGATATTTGCCGGCTGGCATCCAAAAGTTAATGCAATGTCCATTCTGCCAGGAGGGTATTAGGGACCCGGCAGTGGACAGGTGATGCTGACTTTAAAAGGCACATGGAGATTCTGCCTTATGAGGGTGAGGAATTGTTTGGGGATGGTCTCTGGGACCTCATATCCACAGCAACAGGTGGGAAGAATTTTTTTTACCTCAGGTTCCTCACAGCCTAAGAAAGCACCGTATTATCAGGTACAGTCCTTTCGGCTTCAGAAAAGCGAGCGGGTCAAAGGCGCTTCCTTTCTGCACAGAGACAAGGGAAGAGGGAAAAAGCTGCACCAGACAGCCAGTTCCCAGGATCAAAAATCTTCCCCCGCTTCATCTGAGTCCACCGCATGACGCTGGGGCTTCACAGGTGTAGCCAGGTGCGGTGGGGGCGCGTCTCGGGAACTTCAGCGACCAGTGGGCTCGCTCACAAGTGGATCCCTGGGTTCTGCAAGTAGTATCACAGGGATACAAGCTGGAGTTCGAGGCGACTCCCCCTCGCCGTTACCTCAAATCAGCCTTGCCTGCTGCCCTCGAGGAGAGGTAGTACTGGCGGCAATTCACAAGCTGTACTTCCAGCAGGTGATAATCAAGGTACCCCTCCTTCAACAAGGCCGGGGTTACTATTCCACAATGTTTGTGGTACCGAAACCAGGCGGTTCGGTGAGACCCATTCTAAAATTGAAATCCTTGAACACTTATATACGAAGGTTCAAGTTCAAAATGGAATCGCTCAGGGCGGTTATTACAAGCCTGGATGAAGGGGATTACATGGTATCACTGGACATCAAGGATACTTACCTGCATGTCCCCATTTACCCTCCTCCCCAGGAGTACCTCAAAATTGTGGTACAGGACTGTCATTACCAATTCCAGATGTTGCCGTTGGTCTGTCCACGGCACCGAGGGTATTTACCAAGGTAATGGCCGAAATGATGATACTCCTTCGAAAAAAGGGAGTTTTAATTATCCCGTACTTGGACGATCTCCTTATAAAGGCGAGGTCCAGGGAGCAGTTGTTCGTCGGAGTAGCACTATCTCGGGAAGTGCTACAACAGCACGGCTGGATTCTGGATAGTCCAAAGTCGCAGCTGGTTCCTACGACGCGTCTACTGTTCCTGGGTATGGTTCTGGACACAGAACAAGAAAAAAGGTTTTCTCCCGGAGGAGAAGGCCAAGGAGTTGTCATCTCTAGTCGGAGACCTCCTAATACAAATACAGGTGTCGGTGCATCAATGCACGCGACTCCTGGGAAAGATGGTAGCTTCTTACGAAGAAATTCCATTCTGCAGGTTCCAGGCAAGGATCTTCCAGTGGGATCTGTTGGACAAGAGGTCCGGGTCGCATCTTCAGATGCATCGGCTGATAACCCTGTTTCCAAGGGCCTGGGTGTCGCTGTTGTGGTGGCTGCAGAGTGCTCATCTTCTAGAGGGCCGCAGATTCGGCTTACAGGACTGGGTCCTGGTGACCACGGATGCCAGCCTTCGAGGCTGGGGGGCAGTCACACAGGGAAGAAACTTCCAAGGACTATGGTCAAGTCAGGAGACTTCCCTACACATAAATATTCTGGGACTAAGGGCCATTTACAATGCCCTAAGTCAGGCTAGACTCCTGCTTCAACACCAGCCGGTGCTGATCCAGTCAGACAACATCACGGCGGTCGCCCATGTAAACCAGCAGGGCGGCACAAGAAGCAGGATGGTGATGGCAGAAGCCACAAGGATTTTCCGATGGGCGAAAAATCATGTGTTAGCACTGTTAGCAGTGTTCATTCCCGGAGTGGACAACTGGGAAGCAGACTTTCTCAGCAGGCACGACCTCCACTCTGGAAAGTGGGGACTTCATCCAGAAGTCTTCAAAATGATTGTACACCGTTGAGAAAAGCCACAGGTGACGTGATGGCGTCACGCCTCAACAAAAAGCTAAAAAGATATTGCGCCAGGTCAAGGGACCCTCAGGCGATAGCTGTGGACACTCTGGTAACACCGTGGGTGTACCAGTCGGTGTATGTGTTCCTTCCTTTGCCTCTCATACCCAAGGTATTGAGAATACTAAGAAGGAGAAGAGTAAGAACTATACTCGTGGTTCCGGATTGGCCAAGAAGAGCCTGGTACCCAGAACTTCAAGAAATGATCTCAGAGGACCCATGGCCTCTGCCGCTCAGACAGGACCTGCTGCAGCAGGGGCCCTGCCTGTTCCAAGACTTACCACGGCTGTGTTTAACGGCATGGCGGTTGAACACCGGATCCTAAAGGAAAAAGGCATTCCGGAGGAAGTCATTCCTACGCTGATTAAGGCTAGGAAAGATGTGATCGCAAAATATTATCACCGCATATGGCAAAAATATGTTGCTTGGTGTGAGGCCAGGAAGGCCCCAACGGAGGAATTTCAACTGGGTCGATTTCTGCACTTCCTACAGTCAGGAGTGACTACGGGCCTAAAATTGGGTTACGTTAAGGACCAGATTTCGGCTCTGTACATTTTCTTCCAAAAAGAACTGGCTTCACTGCCTGAAGTTCAGACTTTTGTTAAGGGAGTGCTGCATATTCAGCCCCCGTTTGTGCCTCTAGTGGCACCGTGGGATCTCAACGTGGTGTTGGATTTCCTGAAGTCGCATTGGGTTGAGCCACTTAAATCCGTAGAGCTAAAATACCTCACGTGGAAAGTGGTCATGCGGTTGGCCTTGGCGTCGGCCAGGCGTGTATCAGAATTGGCGGTTTTGTCATGCAAAAGCCCTTATCTGATTTTCATATGGATAGGGCGGAATTGAGGACTCGTTCCCAATTCCTTCCTAAGGTGGTATCAGCTTTTCATGTGAACCAACCTATTGTGGTGCCTGCGGCTACGTGGGACTTGGAGGACTCCAAGTTACTGGACGTAGTCAGGGCCCTGAAAATAGATGTTTCCAGGACGGCTGGAGTCAGGAAAACTGACTCGCTATTTATCTTGTATGCACCCAACAAGCTGGGTGCTCCTGCTTCTAAGCAGACTATTGCTCGCTGGATCTGTAGCACGATTCAACTTGCACATTCTGCGGCTGGACTGCCGCACCCTAAATCTGTGAAAGCCCATTCCACGAGGAAAGTGGGCTCTTCTTGGGCGGCTGCCCGAGGGGTCTCGGCTTTACAACTTTGCCGAGCTGTTACTTGGTCGGGTTCAAACAATTTTGAAAAAGTCTGCAAGTTTGATACCCTGGCTGAGGAGGACCTTGAGTTTGCTCATTGTTATGAGCCATCTGTTAGTGAGGCTCAGTTATATTTCATACTGTTAACTGGGTATAATATCACGAGTTATACGGTGTGATTGGTGTGGCTGGTATGAGTCTTACCCGGGATTCAAAATCCTTCCTTATTGTGTCAGCTCTTCCGGGCACAGTATCCTAACTGAGGTCTGGAGGAGGGTCATAGTGGGAGGAGCCAGTGCACACCAGGTAGTCCTCAAGCTTTCTTTAGTTGTGCCCAGTCTCTTGCGGAGCCGCTATTCCCCATGGTCCTTACGGAGTTCCCAGCATCCACTACGGACTACGAGAAATAGATTTACCGGTGAGTAAAATCTTATTTAAAACACAAAATACCTTATAGCTTTTCTGATTTTTCTGAACCAAATAGGGCAATCTGTGAGATTTCCAGTATCGAAAATATGAACAGTAGGGCCAGAGGAGAAAGGACAGGGGGAATACACATAACAATAAGCAATAGGATCCAGAAACTATAGAACTAAAGCCCACAATTGGCCACTTAGTGACCGACAGCAGGAAACAGAAAGCAACAGTAATAATAATACTTAACAACTTTAAGGACCTGAATGAAAAAGGAGAGAGACAATAATGCAAGCATCACTACTTAGCGTCAGTCCTCATCAGATCGGAGTGTCGAGGATCCCGATGAGAGTGAGTCCACAAAATTCTTAGCTGCTTGTGGCGATTCCAGAAAATGGGGTTTGCTGTTGTGAAAAACACGTAGTTTTGCAGGGTACTGAAGAGAAAAATGGCACCCCAATTCAAACAATTTCTTACAGGCTGGAGCAAATTCACGCCGTCTCATAGCCACCAAATAGTAGAAGTCCTGGAACAATAGCAGCTTTGAACCATGGTAGCAAAGATTAGTACACTTTCGATAAGCCTCCATCAGACGTACCTTGTCTGCATAATTCAGGATCCTCAAGATCACCGGACGCGGGCGATCCCTAGAAATTTGCCTGTCAGGGCCCACTCGATGCACCCTCTCCACCAACAGCGCAGAACCAGCCGAAACACATCCCAATTCCTGTGGAAGCCACTCGGAGACTAGCGGCATCAGGTCTGCGTATTTAATGGACTCTGGGAGGCCGATGATGCGGACATTATTTCTGCGATTTCTGTTCTCTAAATCTTCTAGCTTGTCCGCCATGGTGGACACTGACTTCTCCTGGCCATTGCGAGTTCGTCTTCCAAATCTGATATGTGTTGTTCCACTTCAGAGAGATGTTGATCGTGCTTCATGAGCTGGGTGAGAGCGAAGACAATAGAATCTTTCAGTGGCGCCAGTTTCTGGTCCAATAGCGAGGCCAAGAGAGTGGTAAGTTCCTGGGAGGTTAAAAAGCCAGTAACAGCAGGAGGACTACCGTCATATGACTGATCTCCTTCAGCATCCATTTGCCGAGAACCAGGAGAGGCAGGGGAGGCAACAGATACATTATCTTTACCACGGCCCTTGCCCGTCTGGCCACCCTTGGTACCCCTCAAGGGCCTGGCCACATATTTATCCATATTCACTGCAGTGGTGAAAACAAATGAAAAGTGCTGGGTGCTGACAATGCACGTATTGTATTCCAATCACAAGGTGCTAAACAGCCTGGCCAGCCAGTGGCTGCCAACACCAGGAAAAGGCTTCGCTGAGGACACCAATCCGCTACTCCCCCTCCTCACCGAACTGTAGTGCGAGCAAGGGAAAAGGTTAGGGAAGACCGGGGGCACACCTGGTGATCAGGGGCAATATAACCACAAGGAGATGGACACACAGCCTGAGGCAGGGTATGAGGGGAAGCTTAGCCCAGGAGACACTAATATAGCCGGGACAGCAAAGATCTCCACAGCAGTGGCTCCAGAAGACAACTTGTTAAAATTCTGTATTTCTTTGGTTTGTATTTTATTTGTTTTTGTTTTTTTTTGTTTTTCAGGGCCCCCAGCCGAGAGCCCCACTGCCAGGTCGATGCTGCTATGGAGGTCCCCGCTTAGCCTATAGAGGAAGAATGCAGCCGGCGTGCAGGAAGAGAGAGGTCCGGACCGGAGATCTCAACTACAGGCCACGGCTTCACCCAGGAAGGCAGGCTGCAACCCGCGGGAATCGATCCCTGCGTTCCCTGGCTCTGCGCGCCTACCTCCCGGAGCTCCGTGCTGTGCTGGCCTAGGTGTGATGCGGGCTGAGTGCCTGCGCCTACCGTAACTCTACTCCCAAGATGGTAAAGGGAGTCGGGTCTCTGGAGCTCAGTGGGGGAACGTCCATTCCCGTTGCCCGCTAGGTCACGCCCCCCGAAAGAAATGATTTAAAAAAAATCTTCTTGAAGTGAAGGCCAGCATCTCTAAATGTATAAATACAATTGTTATGTGGGTAGGAGACATCTTGTTGAGTTGGGAACACCCAGAAATTTCCAGTGTTGAACTATCTTCTCGAAATATCTTAAGTAACTCAAACTCGTAACACAAAATTTTGCAAGTGGGCACAATATGTATTCTAATCCTCAGTTTAACACGAATTTGGCAAGAAACTCTCCTATTCCAATAATTTAATCCCAGTTAGATTAATGCCATGTAAGTGCAATAAGGTGTTAGGTTCCTGGTGCTCAGAACAAGGGAGATGTTATGAAGCGAGTCCAGAGCACCAGGACGTAATGCTGGGAAAGGGGAATGGAAAGGGAATAGCCCCTGGCGCCCTATCTCCGTTGTCTCACCCGTGCTGTCAGTACACTCTTGCGAGACTATGGTTGCTTGAGCCCATGGCAGCCGCGTTTGAAGGGCGGATTATGTCTGCCCAACTTCGATGCCCCCTCAGGTCTTAATGAGAGACAAAGAGTGAACCGAGACAGGGTGATAACAAGGGGCCCTCTGACTAAACAACAAGGCCAGGGGCTACTAACAAACCTAAAACCAAAGTATGTGCGGCTTGCCGCCAAAGGAAAAGAACAACAAAGGAAATGCTGACCACACGCCGACACAATACTTTTGTGTACCGGCGGTGACAGCATAAGCAGAACCCTCTGCAAAACACCAGTGACAGAAATAATAAGGGAATACAGCGGCCAAGGCCGACGGACGCGGCCGTGCCGCTACTCACGGAACCGGTACGAATACTGGCAAACGAACAGGAACTCCCAATGCTGCTGACACAGACTCTCAGAACTGGAGGACAGGCAGAATCCCAAACGACAGACCGGTGGACACCAAGAAGCCAGAAACTTGCACAGGCAAAGGTACTGGACCTCAGGACAGGAACGCCTCACGGCAGGACACGGGATCAGACGTAGGAATCGACACAGGGACTGACACAGGAATCGACACAGGAAGCTCAGGAACTAGCAGGAACCAAGCTCAGAACTCAAGCAGACTGAAAACCCAGAAATATCACCAGCATCTGTGAATTGCAAACAGCCAGCATATAACAGAGAGGCCTAATTAATAATCCCATACAGCTGCCTTGTAGCATGACTCTAAACTGACAAGATGCAATTAGCAGCCAGGTGAGGCTGAACACATGGGAACAAGCTGCAATTACACAGACTCACCAGCGGCAGCAGACAAGAGTATTCTAAAACAGAGCAACGGGAAATCCTGGCATGCAAGACAACTTAATAAACATAAAATAGGAATGAACCACTACCTGTGGTTCATAACAGTATCCCCTCCTTAAGGGTGAGCTCCGAGCACCCCATGACACCCACGGGGAACATAAACAGAAGTATAACATAAAATACAGAACAAAAATGCAAAACAGGAATGAGCCACAGCCGTAGCTCATAACATTACCCCCCCCTTGAGGAGGGGTCAAAAGACCCCAAAATTCACACTATCCAGAACAAGGGATAAAAAAAAAAACCTGACACACTGGTCTAACAGACAAGAAAACAAAAAACAAGCTGTAGCAAGAACTTGTAACAGTGCCCTCCCCTTGATGGTGGCCACTGGACACAAGACAAGGAAAAAGAAAATCTCTCTTTTTTTTTTTTTTTTTTTTTCAAGGCAAGAGTCAAAAATTACTTCTTTTTCTTCTTCTTCTTCTTCTTTTTACAAAGCTCTTTAGGTCTGACCAAGGTAATTCCCCAAACATTGTCTGAACTGATGGTACCACCCAGCAAGGCTGCGTTCAAATCAGAGACAGGTCTCTTACCCTTGGGAGCTGAACTTTCTGGTAAAGTACTATTATTAGAAGAAGTCAAAAAAGCACATCCTGCAGTCAAAACATCGGGCTGGGACTCTTGTGCAGAGTTTACAGTATTTGGTGGACTCTCAGCAGACAAGACGGGTGACTTTGAGGAACCTGAACCAATTTCTTTGGAACCGTATCTTTTAACAATTGCATCACAGAATGCTAGGGGATCCAGAAGAATGGGATCTTCAGCTTTCATTAGACTGGTCGCCCACTCAGAAGGCTCTCCTCTAAAAGAATAAATCAGATAGAGCCCAAGGTTTTCTGAAGTGATGCCCAGAAATGGTCTAGACAACATAATAGTGTAATAGTGTTTGAAAAGCGCCAGAAATTGGGCGAAGTCCCCATCAAAGGTTATGGATGTTGAGATATCAGAGTCAGGATCTGTTTCCTTCTCATCTGACTGACTGGAGTGCTTTGCTAGGACCTGGTCACTATTGACCTGACTCGAGGCTGAGACTCTCTGAACCCCACCCGGGGCTGAGACTTTCTGAACCCCACCCGGGGCAGTGACTTTCTGAACCCCACCCGGGGCAGTGACTTTCTGAACCCCACCCGGGGCAGTGACTTTCTGAACCCCACCCGGGGCAGTGACTTTCTGAACCCCACCCGGGGCAGTGACTTTCTGAACCCCACCCGGGGCAGTGATTTCCGGGAACCCCGCTGGGGCAGTGGCCTCCGGGAACCCCGCTGGGGCAGTGGCCTCCGGGAACCCCGCTGGGGCAGTGGCCTCTGGGAACCCCGCTGGGGCAGTGGCCTCCGGGAACCCCGCTGGGGCAGTGGCCTCCCTGACTGGGATCGGGCCATCGGCCTCCCTCTCTGAGTCAATAATTATCGAAAGTTCTCCCGGGACTATGACTTCCGGGACTTTTGCTGAAGCAATAACGTTCAGATCCTCCACTAATGCTATGCTTCTTAAGTTCTTTCCTGGGGAAGCGACTTCTAGACCCTTCTTTGGGGCTGCGTCTCTCGAGACCCCACTTGGGGATATTACTTCAAAGATCCCTTCTGGGGTTTTGCTTCTCGAGTTCCCTTCAAGAACTATGGTTTTAGAGACCCTTTCTAGGGTTGCGCTTTTCAAGTCCCTACCTGGGGTAACAGCTTCTGAGACCCCTTCCGGTATGGACACCTGAACTATAATATTTGATGTCCCTCTATAAGCTAGGGCATCGGGTACCGCTCCAGCACTCTGGGCATCGGGTACCGCTCCAGCACTCTGGGCATCGGGTACCGCTCCAGCACTCTGGGCATCGGGTACCGCTCCAGCACTCTGGGCATCGGGTACCGCTCCAGCACTCTGGGCATCGGGTACCGCTCCAGCACTCTGGGCATCGGGTACCGCTCCAGGACCCTGGGCATCGGGCACCACTCCAGGACCCTGGGCATCGGGCACCACTCCAGGACCCTGGGCATCGGGCACCACTCCAGGACCCTGGGCATCGGGCACCACTCCAGGAACCTGGGCATCGGGCACCACTCCAGGAACCTGCAACTCCGCTTCCACAGGAACCCCTAGAGAGGAGAGAAACATTCTCTTTTGATTCCTGAATCTATAATGGAGCTCCCTTGCCCAAGGACCCCAATTATAGGACAGAGAGCTTTTTTGTGTGGGTTGTGTGACAAGTACCTCTGCCACAGTAGAGACAGGAGTAGGTCTTGTATCATGACTCAACTTGGCCAGAGGGCAAGACTCGTCACCACACTTTGGCTTGCGTAACTCACAGGTCTGCAGATAATGGCCTAAACCCCCACAATATAGGCATAAGTTTAAGTTTCTGCGACGCAGACGCTCCTCTTCTGAGAGCCTGGGCCGCAGAAAACTTTTAAACCTTTTCTCTTCAATTAAACCAGAGGATTCTCTTGTCACCATACTGTGAACAAGAGTCTCTTTAGAGATAGATGTACTCTCAACGACTTCTGGCAAAATGAGCAAGATTTTAGTCAGAAGGTTTTGCAGTTGCTTTAGGGATTGCTGCAAAACTTCTAGTCGCTCTGGTCTCAAAGCACTGAATACAGAGTTCAGGGCTGCGAGAGATGCCTGCAAGGCTTGCATAGTAGACATAGGAGGATTTAAAACTAGACAAGACAAGACAAGACAAGGCAAGACTAAATTTTGCTAAACAAAACAAGACTTTTTTTTTTTTTTTTTTAAACACCGGACTGGATTCTAAACACCGGACTGGATTCTAAACACCGGACTGGATTCTAAAACACTGGACTGGATTCTAAAACACTGGACTGGATTCTAAACACTGAATTCTAGACAGGACTGGATTCTAGACTAGACACTGGACTGGGCCAAAAAAGAAAAAAAGTTTTATTTCTTTTTTGTGGTATGGCTGGTGATAATGTTAGGTTCCTGGTGCTCAGAACAAGGGAGATGTTATGAAGCGAGTCCAGAGCACCAGGACGTAATGCTGGGAAAGGGGAATGGAAAGGGAATAGCCCCTGGCGCCCTATCTCCGTTGTCTCACCCGTGCTGTCAGTACACTCTTGCGAGACTATGGTTGCTTGAGCCCATGGCAGCCGCGTTTGAAGGGCGGATTACGTCTGCCCAACTTCGATGCCCCCTCAGGTCTTAATGAGAGACAAAGAGTGAACCGAGACAGGGTGATAACAAGGGGCCCTCTGACTAAACAACAAGGCCAGGGGCTACTAACAAACCTAAAACCAAAGTATGTGCGGCTTGCCGCCAAAGGAAAAGAACAACAAAGGAAATGCTGACCACACGCCGACACAATACTTTTGTGTACCGGCGGTGACAGCATAAGCAGAACCCTCTGCAAAACACCAGTGACAGAAATAATAAGGGAATACAGCGGCCAAGGCCGACGGACGCGGCCGTGCCGCTACTCACGGAACCGGTACGAATTCTGGCAAACGAACAGGAACTCCCAATGCTGCTGACACAGACTCTCAGAACTGGAGGACAGGCAGAATCCCAAACGACAGACCGGTGGACACCAAGAAGCCAGAAACTTGCACAGGCAAAGGTACTGGACCTCAGGACAAGAACGCCTCACGGCAGGACACGGGATCAGACGTAGGAATCGACACAGGGACTGACACAGGAATCGACACAGGAAGCTCAGGAACTAGCAGGAACCAAGCTCAGAACTCAAGCAGACTGAAAACCCAGAAATATCACCAGCATCTGTGAATTGCAAACAGCCAGCATATAACAGAGAGGCCTAATTAATAATCCCATGCAGCTGCCTTGTAGCATGACTCTAAACTGACAAGATGCAATTAGCAGCCAGGTGAGGCTGAACACATGGGAACAAGCTGCAATTACACAGACTCACCAGCGGCAGCAGACAAGAGTATTCTAAAACAGAGCAACGGGAAATCCTGGCATGCAAGACAACTTAATAAACATAAAATAGGAATGAACCACTACCTGTGGTTCATAACAGTATCCCCTCCTTAAGGGTGAGCTCCGAGCACCCCATGACACCCACGGGGAACATAAACAGAAGTATAACATAAAATACAGAACAAAAATGCAAAACAGGAATGAGCCACAGCCGTGGCTCATAACATAAGGCATGTGCTTACCTGTAGAAATGAGTGGAATCATGCAAATTACACAACACAATTGTATTTATTTTGCAGTTGTGCATTTTTAGTGTCCTAGATGACTAATATTAATGAATATAATCTTGCTTGCAATAAAACAGTTAAAATAATACTCTCATTTTCTCAAAGGCGTCTGTTCATTAATGTAAATGTGCCTGTTACACATGCGTGAACAGTAGTTTCCTATTGTTATAAATCACATGTCCATTCATCATTATTGGCCATTGCATAGTCCAGTGCCAGATTAAGGTCCTCATGGGCCTGGAGCTGAAAGTTATCAAGGGCCTATTGTGTGTCACAGAGGGTGTGATCAGCATGGTGGGAGTGTGGTCTGTGTCATGGGGCATGGCTAGCACTATAGAAGGCATAGCTACCAGAAGCTAAAGTAGAAAAAAGGTTGATGTACAACATTTGAAATGGGGGTATGGAAATATCAGGGGGGGTTTCCTTAGGCAGGACCAAGGGCTGTGACCTCTCGATATTTCCATATCCCCTACTTCACAGCACAGCACACCGCACCACAGTGCATAACATCTCAGCTCTTCACATTACACCACAGTTCCGCTCACCACATTACACCACAGTTCTGCTAACAGCACAGCTCCCTTCTCCACACTACAGCACATCTCCATTCATCACACAGCTCCGCTCACCACACTGCAGCACAGCTACCGTTTCCATACTACACCACAACTCCACTCACCGCACAGCTCCCTTCTTCACACTATACCACGGTTCTGCTCACTACACTACAGCTCCGCTCACCGCACAGCTCTCCTCACTGCACTACAGCACAGCTCCCCTCTCCGCACTACAGCACATCTCCCCTCACCACACTGCAGCACATCTCCCCTCACCACACTGCAGCACATCTCCCCTCACCACACTGCAGCACATCTGCCTCCCAAACACACTACAGCACAGCTCTCCTCTCCGTACTAAAGCACATCTCCCATCTCTACACTACAGCACATCTCCCCTCACCACACTGCAGCACATCTGCCTCCCAAACACACTACAGCAGAGCTCTCCTCTCCGTACTACAGCACATCTCCCATCTCTACACTGCAGCACATCTCCCCTCACCACACTGCAGCACATCTGCCCTCCAAACACACTACAGCACAGCTCCCCTCACCACACTGCAGCACATCTGCCCTCCAAACACACTACAGCACAGCTCCCCTCACCACACTGCAACATAGCTCCACTCTTCACACTACATCACAGCTCTGCTCTTCAAACTACATCACAGCTCCGATCACCGCACAGCTCCTCTCACCACACAGCAGCACAGCTCCCCTCTCTGCACTACAGCACAGCTCCCCTCTCTGCACTACCTCACAGCTGCACTCACCACACAGCTCCCTGCACCACAGCACAGCTTCCCTCTCCGCACTATAGCACAGCTCTGCTCACCACACAGCTCACCTCACTGCAGCACAACTCCCCACACCACACTACACCACAGCTCACCTCATACCACAGGTCACTATTGGCAGCACCTTCCCTAGTGTGGCGGTTGGGCCAGCCCTGCTCCTTGCCACAAGACAAGAAACAAACGTGGCTCGCAGTCCAGCTTCAAATCAGGAGTGGCTGCCGGTCGACGAGTCATGGTTGGCTTGCGTCGGTGCCAAATACAAAATGCTGCCAGTATTCATAATTTGCTCCCAGTCCACGAGCTGTTAGTCTTGCAAAGCAGAGGTAACACTGTTCTATTTAAATTCTGCGAAGCCGTCCTGGTATTATACTTGGATTTATTGAGTGCCCTCACACATGCAAATATATAAAATATATATACAGTATATATATATATATATATATAATTGAATTAGCAGAGCCTGAGCCTGCCCTGCTGCCCAACGTGCCACATCGCTGTAATTAGAGTACAGGCTAGAGCAGCAGCCAGCATATGACAGGTCTGACACCTCACCTGTTATGAGGATCATTGGAGACCCTGCTGCTGACGCCGGGCCGCCATCACGGAGCTCCTGCTTTAGTACACTACACACTGCCCAGGGCATTTTTAGAGTCGTGGTGCGGGGCGGTACTTGTGTGACCTCGCGCACCGTGACATCGCTTG
Organism: Pseudophryne corroboree; assembly: GCF_028390025.1. NCBI lineage: Eukaryota > Metazoa > Chordata > Amphibia > Anura > Myobatrachidae > Pseudophryne > Pseudophryne corroboree. The sequence continues at coordinate 305,580,112 of NC_086452.1, read as the reverse complement.
GGGCAGAGGAGGGGCAGAGTTACACACACACAGTACTTTACATGCGGCACAGGGAGGGCTGGGAAAGCCTTCCACTGCGCCGCCGTCATATGTAAGATATCTATTCCGGGGGCTGCATTTTACTCACAGTGCGCCCGGGGGAGTGAGGCCGGGGGGGGGGGGGGGGGGGGGGGGCTTGCCTAGAACGCTGCAGGAGGAAGAGTATGTTCTATCCTGTGTATTACAGCAAGAAGTGCTGTGGGCCTATTTTGGAGTGTGGGCCTGTGTTATGTCCTGATGTACATCTCTTTACTTCAATGAATCATGCAGTATGAAGATTATGTATTTTATTTCTTATTAGTGATGTGCACCGGAAATTTTTCGGGTTTTGTGTTTTGGTTTTGGATTCGGTACCGAGGCCGTGTTTTGGATTCGGACGCGTTTTGGCAAAACCTCCCTGAAATTTTTTTGTCGGATTCAGGTGTTTTTTTACAAAACACCCTCAAAAACAGCTTAAATCATAGAATTTGGGGGTCATTTTGATCCCATAGTATTATTAACCTCAATAACCATAATTTCCACTCATTTTCAGTCTATTCTGAACACCTCACACTATTATTTTTTGTCCTAAAATTTGCACCGAGGTCGCTGGATGACTAAGCTAAGCGACCCAAGTGGCAGACACAAACACCTGGCCCATCTAGGAGTGGCACTGCAGTGTCAGACAGGATGGCAGATTTAAAAAATAGTCCCCAAACAGCACATGATGCAATGAAAAAAAGAGGTGCACCAAGGTCGCTGGATGGCTAAGCTAAGCGACACAAGTGGCCGACACAAACACCTGGCCCATCTAGGAGTTGCACTGCAGTGTCAGGCAGGATGGCACTTCAACAAAATAGTCCCCAAACAGCACATGATGCAAAGAAAAATGAAAGAAAAAAAGAGGTTCAAGATGGAATTGTCCTTGGGCCCTCCCACCCACCCTTACGTTGTATAAACAGGACATGCACACTTTAACGAACCCATCATTTCAGCGACAGGGTCTGCCACATGACTGTGACTGAAATGACTGGTTGGTTTGGGCCCCCACCAAAAAAGAAGCAATCAATCTCTCCTTGCACAAACTGGCTCTACAGAGGCAAGATGTCCACCTCCTCCTCACAGATTATTAATTCGTCCCCACTGGAATCCACCATCTCAGGTCCCTGTGTACTTTCTGGAGGCAATTGCTGGTGAATGTCTCCACGGAGGAATTGATTATAATTAATTTTGATGAACATCATCTTCTCCACATTTTCTGGAAGTAACCTCGTACGCCGATTGCTGACAAGGTGAGCGGCTGCACTAAACACTCTTTCGGAGTACACACTGGAGGGGGGGCAACTTAGGTAAAATAAAGCCAGTTTGTGCAAGGGCCTCCAAATTGCCTCTTTTTCCTGCCAGTATACGTACGGACTGTCTGACGTGCCTACTTGGATGCGGTCACTCATATAATCCTCCACCATTCTTTCAATGGTGACAAAATCATATGCAGTGACAGTAGACGACATGTCAGTAATCGTTGGCAGGTCCTTCAGTCCGGACCAGATATCAGCACTCGCTCCAGACTGCCCTGCATCACCGCCAGCGGGTGGGCTCAGAATTCTTAGCCTTTTCCTCGCAGCCCCAGTTGCGGGAGAATGTGAAGGAGGAGCTGTTGACGGGTCACGTTCCGCTTGACTTGACAATTTTCTCACCAGCAGGTCTTTGAACCCCTGCAGACTTGTGTCTGCCGGAAAGAGAGATACAACGTAGGTTTTAAATCTAGGATCGTGCACGGTGCCCAAAATGTAGTGCTCTGATTTCAACAGATTGACCACCCGTGAATCCTGGTTAAGCGAATTAAGGGCTCCATCCACAAGTCCCACATGCCTAGCGGAATCACTCTGTTTTAGCTCCTCCTTCAATGTCTCCAGCTTCTTCTGCAAAAGCCTGATGAGGGGAATGACCTGACTCAAGCTGGCAGTGTCTGAACTGACTTCACGTGTGGCAAGTTCAAAGGGTTGCAGAACCTTGCACAACGTTGAAATCATTCTCCACTGCGCTTGAGTCAGGTGCATTCCCCCTCCTTTGCCTATATCGTAGGCAGATGCATAGGCTTGAATGGCCTTTTGCTGCTCCTCCATCCTCTGAAGCATATAGAGGGTTGAATTCCACCTCGTTACCACCTCTTGCTTCAGATGATGGCAGGGCAGGTTCAGGACTGTTTGCTGGTGCTCCAGTCTTCGGCACGCGGTGGCTGAATGCCGAAAGTGGCCCGCAATTCTTCGGGCCACCGACAGCATCTCTTGCACGCCCCTGTCGTTTTTTAAATAATTCTGCACCACCAAATTCAATGTATGTGCAAAACATGGGACGTGCTGGAATTTGCCCACATGTAATGCACGCACAATATTGGTGGCGTTGTCCGATGTCCCAAATCCCCAGGAGAGTCCAATTGGGGTAAGCCATTCTGCGATGATGTTACTCAGTTTCCGTAAGAGGTTGTCAGCTGTGTGCCTCTTATGGAAAGCGGTGATACAAAGCGTAGCCTGCCTAGGAACGAGTTGGCGTTTGCGAGATGCTGCTACTGGTGCCGCTGCTGCTGTTCTTGCTGCGGGAGGCAATACATCTACCCAGTGTGCTGTCACAGTCATATAGTCCTGAGTCTGCCCTGCTCCACTTGTCCACATGTCCGTGGTTAAGTGGACATTGGGTACAACTGCATTTTTTAGGACACTGGTGACTCTTTTTCTGACGTCTGTGTACATTTTCGGTATCGCCTGCCTAGAGAAATGGAACCTAGATGGTATTTGGTACCGGGGACACAGTACCTCAATCAAGTCTCTAGTTCCCTGTGAATTAACGGTGGATACCGGAAACACGTTTCTCACCACCCAGACTGCCAAGGCCTGAGTTATCCGCTTTGCAGCAGGATGACTGCTGTGATATTTCATCTTCCTCGCAAAGGACTGTTGGACAGTCAATTGCTTACTGGAAGTAGTACAACTGGTCTTCCGACTTCCCCTCTGGGATTATGATCGACTCCCAGCAGCAACAACAGCAGCGCCAGCAGCAGTAGGCGTTACACTCAAGGATGCATCGGAGGAATCCCAGGCAGGAGAGGACTCGTCAGACTTTACAGTGACATGGCCTGCAGAACTATTGGCTTTCCTGTCTAAGGAGGAAATTGACACTGAGGGAGTTGGTGGTGTGGTTTGCAGGAGCTTGGTTACAAGAGGAAGGGATTTAGTGGTCAGTGGACTGCTTCCGCTGTCATCCAAAGTTTTTGAACTTGTCATTGACTTCTGATGAATGCGGTCCAGGTGACGTATAAGGGAGGATGTTCCTAGATGGTTAACATCCTTACCCCTACTTATTACAGCTTGACAAAGGCAACACACGGCTTGACACCAGTTGTCCGCATTTCTGTTGAAATAATTCCACACCAAAGAGGTGATTTTGTTTGTATTTTGACCAGGCATGTCAATGGCCATATTCGTCCCACGGACAACAGGTGTCTCCCCGGGTGCCTGACTTAAACAAACCACCTCACCATCAGAATCCTCCTTGTCAATTTCCTCCCCAGGGCCTACAACACCCATATCCTCATCCTGGTGTACTTCAACAGTGACATCTTCAATTTGACTATCAGGAACTGGACTGTGGGTGCTCCTTCCAGCACTTGCAGGGGGCGTGCAAATGGTGGAAGGCGCAACCTCTTCCCGTCCAGTGTTGGGAAGGTCAGGCATCGCAACCGACACAATTGGACTCTCCTTGGGGATTTGTGATTTAGAAGAACGCACAGTTTTTTGCTGTGCTTTTGCCATCTTAACTCTTTTAAGTATTCTAGCAGGAGGATGAGTGCTTCCATCCTCAGGTGAAGCTGAACCACTAGCCTTGAACATAGGCCAGGGCCTCAGCCGTTCCTTGCCACTCCGTGTCGTAAATGGCACATTGGCAAGTTTACGCTTCTCCTCAGACGATTTTGATTTTTGGGTCATTTTACTGAGCTTTATTTTTTTGGATTTTACATGCTCTCTACTATGACATTGGGCATCGGCCTTGGCAGACGACGTTGATGGCATTTCATCGTCTCGGCCATGACTAGTGGCAGCAGCTTCAGCACGAGGTGGAAGTGGATCTTGATCTTTCCCTATTTTACCCTCCACATTTTTGTTCTCCATTTTTTAATGTGTGGAATTATATGACAGTAATATATCAATAGCAATGGCCTACTACTATATATACTGCGCACAACTGAAATGCACCACAGGTATGGATGGATAGTATACTTGACGACACAGAGGTAGGTAGAGCAGTGGCCTTCTGTACCGTACTGCTATATAGTATATACTGGTGGTCAGCAAACTGTGCAAAACTGAAATGCACCACAGGTATGGATGGATAGTATACTTGACGACACAGAGGTAGGTAGAGCAGTGGACTACTGTACCGTACTGCTATATATATAGTTATACTGGTGGTCAGCAAAATTCTGCACTGTCCTCCTACTATATACTACAATGAAGCACAGATATGGAGCGTTTTTCAGGCAGAGAACATATAATACTGGTGGTCACTGGTCAGCAAAACTCTGCACTGTCCTCCTACTATATAATACTGCTGGTCCCCAGTCCCCACAATAAAGCAATTAGCACACTGAGCACAGATATTTGCAGCACACTGAGCACAGTCAGATAGGGAGCGTTTTTCAGGCAGATAACGTAGATATTTGCACTTGCAGCACACTGAGCACAAATATTTGAGGCACACTGAGCACAGATATTTGCAGCACAATTTGCAGCCCACTGAACATAGAAACTGAGAGGACGCCAGCCACGTCCTCTCACGATCATCTCCAATGCACGAGTGAAAAATGGCGGCGACGCACGGCTCCTTATATAGAATACGAATCTCGCGAGAATCCGACCGCGGGATGATGACGTTCGGGCGCGCTCGGGTTAACCGAGCAAGGCGGGAGGATCCGAGTTGCTCGGACCCGTGAAAAAAAAGGTGAAGTTCGGGTGGGTTCGGATCCCGAGGATCCGAACCCGCTCATCACTATTTCTTATTGGTAAGTAGTACTTGCATGGTTACAGACAGACATCAACTCAACATGCTGCTCTCCTACTTACTCTCCTTCTACTTCCTACTTCCTTCTATTTCCTGATCACATGTTCATCTGTGCAGCCAGATTCTTAAAGGTACACTACCTCATCTAGCTAATGCACATAAACTATCTTCATAGATATTACATCTTCCTTTCATATATGTAAATTAATATATTTCTTTAAAACACGTTCAACCAATTAAACATACAACAAATATGCTGACTAAATTTGAGCATGAACATTAACCCACAATATACAATACACATTAAACTGGAAAAGATTTTTGAACAACAAATTATGAGCTTTAAGATGAAAGTCATATCTGTTCAATAAGCCTTGTAGGAGGTTTAATGACTCTGCCTGCTTTCGTCTGAGTATATGATCCTTCACTCAAAGGAACAGACACAATAGAATCACTTGGTGCTGAGGATGTTATAGGTGGTATGTCGACATCATCTTGACTTGGTGCAACAGAAGATAAGGATGGGAATATCTTCTTGAAATGGGACACATTTCTTTTCACAGTGTGATGGTCATTTCGGCAGTGTTACAATGTAGCGCCTATGCACTCCATTGTAACCAATGGTGGGAACTTTCAGGTCAGCGGTGAGGTCACTTTCGGTCAACCGCTGACCTGAAAGTTCCCACCATTGGTTACAATGGAGCGCATAGGCGCTACATTGTAACACTGCCGTGTGCCGCCTGTCAGACAGTACAGGAGCACACAGCCGATCAGGAGGGTGCCACAACGTGGCGCTCCCTGATTGGCTGAAGAAACCCACTTAGACATCAGTCAGAGTGGGTTTCTGGCATTCGGGGAAAGGGGTCCCATGTGAAAACATGGGTCCCCTTTCAGTTCGTGGTCGGGTGTCCGTTTTTTTATTTTTTCAAGTACATGGATTACAAAAGGATTACAAGCAGAGGAGCCTTCAACCATGGATTATGTGAGTATAATTTTTTCTACAGGTACACCATGGATTCTACTGGAGAAGAGGACCGACCTGCGTGGGAACATAAGGTAAGTATGTGTATATGGAGGTGTGGATGGATGTATTAAAGTTATACTTTCAAGGTGTGTGTGTGTGTTGTCTTTATTGGGGTATTTTTTTAGTAGTAGTACTACAGGTACCAGCGGGCCCATTTTTCCGCCGCATGCTGGTACTTGTGGTTCTCCAAGTACCAGCTTGCGGGGGAGGCTTGCTGGGCCTTGTACTACTGCTACTAAAAACAATATCAATCACTTTGAACAAAGGCTATCAGCCCCCCATCCGCAGCCCATTGGATGGGGGGGACAGCCTCGGGCTTCACCCCTGGCCCTTGGGTGGCTTGGGGGGGGGGGGCCTTGATTGAAGGGGTCCCCACTCCCCCAGGGTACCCCGGCCAGGGGTGACTAGTTGCATATTTGATGCCACGGCCGCAAGGCACTGTATAAAAGTGACCCCCGGCTGTGGCATTATCTGTCCAGCTAGTGGAGCCCGGTGCTGGTTTCAAAAATACGGGGGACCCCTACTCTTTTTGTTCCCCGTATTTTTGGAACCAGGACCAGGCGCAGAGCCCGGTGCTGGTTGCTTAAATATGGGGGAACCCCTGTCAATTTTTTTCCCATATTTTTGCAACCAGGGCCGGCTCAAAGAGCCTGAGGCTGGTTTGGTTTAGGAGGGGGGACCCCACGCATTTTTAAAAATTTTTTTTATAACATTTCTTCCCCCTTCCCACTGAAAAACATGCACGGATCTCATGGATCCGTGCATGCCTATACAAACACGGGATAAAAAAGCAGGTCTGTTTTTTTTAGCACTTTTTCACGATTTGTATTTTAGCACGGCAGTGTTTGGCTATTGTCGGAAGTGTTTGTGTTTTGCACTTTTTAGTAAATGACCGATTTCTAGCAAATTGCAGGCGTATTTGACCGATGGTGTATTGATTCGTGATTTTTTCCAAGGACTTCCAAAATATTACGAATGCCCTCATCACTGCCGTGATTTTTGCTTAGTAAATTACCGAGATGACACTTTGAAGAAAAAACGGCATCTCGGTCAATATCGGGACCTTAGTAAATATACCCCATTGTCAGGTAGATTAGTCATCCGCAATGGTTCACTGCTAGTTTGCGTAGAAAGAAGGGTGCATGTCATACAGTTATGGATTTCCGATTCAACAAGTTGCTCCATGGAGGGAAACCATACCTTTTCACGTAAAAGTTGTTTGGTCTTTACGATTCCTAAATGACTGGCATGGGCAATATCAATTACCCTCTTTCTCAAAACAGCTGGAATAACAATTTTGTCACCTCTGAGAATGATTGAATCATCATGTACAGTAAGTTCTTGACAATGTTTATGAAGTGTTCGGAATTCTTGTTCCTCATCAGTTGAAAATAAAAACTGTCCCAGTCGCCAATCATTGGAAATAATGCAGTGTTTTACTGCTGACAAAACTTTATCTGAGGAAGAAGCCTCTTTGATGTTGGCACTAGTAAGTGAATCAGGAATTGAATTGTTAATAATAAAGTTCACATATTCCTCCACTGAAGTAGACTGCGATATGTCAGAAGGCAGAGGATGTCTGGACATGTAATCTGAGGGATTGTCAGCACCATGAATGATGGAGAAATTGTATGCCTGCAAACGTAAGCCCCATCGCTGTATCCTAGCTGGTTGTTTGGATTTTGGATTTCCAAAAAGTGTCACTAGGGCTTGATGATCAGTCTGGATGGTAAAGTCAATGCCGTATAGATAGAGATGAAAGCGTTCACAACCCCAGACTACTGCAAGAGCTTTCCTTTCTGGTTGAGAGTAACTTTTTTCCACCTCTGTGAAACTGCGACTTGCACATGCTACAATATGATGATCCCCATGTGTATTCACCTGAGTCAAGATAGCTCCAAGCCCCACAATAAGTTCTGTTTTCCAGTCAGTGTTGTAACATGACATTGTGACACTATCCTGCAGACATCGTTTTATGTCATCAAATGCTTGTGATTGAGAGGAAGTCCATATGAATTTTGTATTTTTCTTTGTGAGTTCCCTAAGTGGGACAGTCAGAGTAGCGTAATTTGGAATGAATTGGGAGCAATAGTTAGTCATCCCAAGAAATGACTTGACCTCACCAGCATTAGCAGGTTTGGACATATTTGTGATAGCCTGGACTTTTTGTGGATCAGGACCAACTCCATCTTGAGAAAAGATATGCCCAAAAAATTTGAGCTTCTGTTGAAGAAAGACGCATTTATCTTTATTCAGTGTTAAGTTTTTGGCTTGAAGACACTGCAACACTTGACGCAGAGCTACATCATGTTCCTGGCATGTTGCTCCAAAAACCAGGATATCAACACTGTAATTGATGGCATTTGGAACTGACTGTATAACCTGACGGATAGCATTTTAAAATACAACTCTGCTGCAGATACGATTCCAAATGATAGTCGTTTGTATCGTCGTAACCCAACATGAGTTGAGAATGTTGTTATTTGCTGTGACTCTTCATCAAGTTCCAGTTGATGATAACCTTTATTTAAATCCAATTTCAAAAAGAAACTTGCACCTGTGAGTCGATGTATGATATGATCCATAGTAGGATTAATATGGCGCTCTCTTTTAATGGCAACATTAGGACGACGCATATCAACACATATTCTCACTGCATTTGGTTGACCTGGTTTGGGCACTACCACAATAGGGGATACCCATGGTGTCGGACCAGATACCTTTTCAATTATATCTAAGTCTTCAAGGGCCTGAATTTCTTCTTCCACTTGCTTCCTTATGTTGATAGGAATACGCCAATGTTCTTGAGCAATTGGGATAACTGAGTGATCAATGTGAAGATGAACTTGATAGTCTTTAAGTTTTCCAATGCCATGAAAAAGATGATCATACTCCCGTAGTAAAACATCCACATCACTTCGTAGTGGTTTTGGGTCATGTAGGACAGGAGTGAGATTGGGAGGGTCATGTAAGACATGAGCGGAATCATGAGTTTGTGCCACAATTTGTATAAGACCCAACTCTGATGCAGTATCCAATCCCAAAAGATTACCTCTTGCATACTTAGTGACATAAAATGCAGCTTTTGTCATTTTGTCATTTTTGCGTGCAATTATGTCAAAAGAACCCTTTAGTGGAAGAGGTCGTTTATTACCATAGGTGAATATTTTCACAGATGTTGGATTCAAAATTACTCTGCCATGCAGCTTCTTGAAACTGGTAGCATCCATTATATTTACAGAAGCACCGGAATCTATGAGAAAGTCAACAGAAGTGTGTTCTAGAGTGATGGCAGTTTTTGGACTGACCTTGTTTTTCCCAACTTGATGAATCATGTAGATAAATCCTTGTCATCACTGTCAGATGATTCTGCAGGCGGATCCACTGTAGAATGTTGATCCAAACAACGCACTGTCTTTCGCCTGGATTTAAACTGCTGTGAAGATTGTCTAGGTGTAGACTTGATGTCCTTAGATTTACAAACAGAGGAAAAGTGATTCATTTTGCCACATGCAGTGCAAATTTTACCTGTGGCAGGACAGTCTCCTGAATGTGGATAGGAGCGTCCACACCTGTAACATGATCTAGATTTCCCTGTCTCCAGAATGGTACTTGTGTCAGTGTGTAATTTATTGCACACTTGCAGCTGGGTCATGCCCCTCTCCATGTCTTTAGCATGTGTCTCTGAAAGTTCTAGACTTCTAGCATATTGCTGCAGCTCAGTCAGCGTCATTTCAGATTTAAGAGCATGTCTGCGCAACTTTCCACATGTGCCAAATGCGATTAGCTGCTGCTTAATTTCATCCTCTACATCATGGAACTGACAAGTTTTGGCAAGAATCCGTAATCTAGTAATGTATGCATCAACAGATTCAGTTTGCAGTTGCATAGCTGTCCTGAATAGGTATTTTGAATGTGACAAGCTGCATTTTGGGGCAAAATAGACAGAGAGTCCCTGCATTTGTTATAATCCCTTGTGTCTGCCTCTGGCAAAGTATCATACAGTTCATAAATCTTGGAGCCAGCACTGAGAAGAAGCATGCTTTTCTTTTTGCTATCAGAAGTAACCCCCATAGCTTCAATATAGTGATCAAACTGGGCAAGCCATTTTCTCCATAACTCTGCTGCATGGGGGGCATCAGTATGCAGAAACTGAGGGATTAATGCCAGCATGTCAGCCATGGTGACTAAGAGGGATGTACAGTAGCTGAGTGTAAGTAGTTAAAAGTTTATCCTCGTCGCCAGTTGTTATGTCCTGATGTACATCTCTTTACTTCAATGAATCATGCAGTATGAAGATTACCGGTATGTATTTTATTTCTTATTGGTAAGTAGTACTTGCATGGTTACAGACAGACATCAACTCCCCATGCTGCTCTCCTTCTTCTTACTCTCCTTCTACTTCCTACTTCCTTCTACTTCCTGATCACATGTTCATCTGTGCAGCCAGATTCTTAAAGGTACACTACCTCATCTAGCTAATGCACATAAACTATCTTCATAGATACTACAGCCTGGAGCTGCAGCTCCATCAGCCCCATTGTTAATCCGGCCATGGCATAGTCACAAAGTCAGTGGCGCACGCAGGGGGGGTTTCCGAGTACCTGGAAACCCCCCCTGATGAGCCGAGATTTCTATTATGAGACGGAGACAGCTTTGTCTCCGTCTCAGCAAAAGCCGCTATATATATATTGGTCGAAGTGGGGCTGAAATGCACTGAAAGTGCAGCAGGAGGCGAGGGAAGTGGCCATCCTGCTGCACATTGTGCTCCCTGTCCCTGTGCGGCGGCCGGTGCCCACCGCACGCCGCTCACCTCCAGCCGCTCACCGAACGCTGCTCGCCGCCAGCCACACGCCGCCGCCAGCAGCCCATCGCTCACCCCTGCCAGCCACCAGCAACAAATTAGGTAATGTTCTCCTGCTGTCACCTCTCTCCCTGTCGTCACTCTCTCTCCCTGTCGTCACTCTCTCTCCCTGTCATCACTCTCTCTCCCTGTCGTCACTCTCTCTCCCTGTCGTCACTGTCATCACTCTCTCTCCCTTTCATTACTGTCGTCACTCTCCCTCCCTGTCGTCACTCTCTCTCCCTGTCGTCACTCTCGTCACTCTCTCTCCCTGTCATCACTCTCTCCCTGTCGTCACTCTCTCTCCCTGTTGTCACTGTCATCACTCTCTCTCCCTTTCATTACTGTCGTCACTCTCCCTCCCTGTCGTCACTCTCTCTCCCTGTCGTCACTCTCGTCACTCTCTCTCCCTGTCGTCACTGTCATCTCTCTCACTCCCTGTCGTCACTCTCTCTCCTTGTCGTCACTCTCTCTCCCTGTCGTCACTCTCTCACCCTGTCATCACTCTCTCTGCCTTTCGTCACTCTCTCTCCGTCGTCACTCTCTCTCCCTGTCGTCACTCTCTCTTCCTGTCATCACTCTCTCTCCCTGTCGTCACTGTAATCACTCTCTCTCCGTGTCGTCACTCTCTCTCCGTGTCGTCACTATCGTCACTCTTTCTCCCTGTCGTCACTCTCTCTCCCTGTCGTCACTCTCTGTCGTCACTCTCTCTCCCTGTTGTCACTGTCATCACTCTCTCTCCCTGCCATCACTCTCTCTCCCTGTCGTGACTGCCGTCACTCTCTCACTGTCGTCACTCTCTCTCACTGTCGTCACTCTCTCTCTCCCTGTTGTCACTCTCTCTCTCCCTGTCGTCACTCTGGCTGTCCCTGCTGTCAAAATTTCAGCTCATTCAGTGTGCTACAATGTGAATTTCGGCTAATTCAGTGTGCTACAATGTGAGGTTCGGCTCATTCAGTGTGCTACAATGTGAATTTCGGCTCATTCAGTGTGCTACAATGTGAGTTTCGGCTCATTCAGTGTGCTACAATGTTAATTTAGGCTCATTCAGTGTGCTACAATGTTAATTTAGGCTCATTCAGTGTGCTACAATGTGAATTTCGGCTCATTCAGTGTGCTACAATGTGAATTTTGGCTCATTCAGTGTGCTACAATGTGAGTTTCGGCTCGTACCGTGTGCTATAATGTGAATTTTTAGCTCGTACCGTGTGCTATAATGTGAATTTCAGCTTGTACCGTGTGCTATAAGGTGAAAGGGGCACCAGTACTAGATAGTATAAGGGGTTCTACTACACTGGACACGCCCCTTTTGGGTGACCACGCCCCCTTTTCTGGAGCGTGCCGAAGGCGCGCATAATTACGTCCTTGACTTTTGCATACCCCCACTTCAAAATTTCCACTTCGACCACTGTGTATATATATATATATATATATATATATATATATATATATTACACATACATGCACATATGCATACACACCCACGGAAACCCCCCTCACTAAATCCTGCGTTTGCCACTTAAAGTTGACAAAATGGAAAGTTTGGGAGTTTGATTGCAGGGACTGATGTCATCTTCAAATGACATAAATTCCTGAAGCCCTGCTCCCTACTATTGGAAGGAGTTCTGGTGAGTGAGGAGGGTGCCTCCTCTGGTCCTCCATGTGCGCATGCTACACTGAAGGTTTACGTAAACTTTCACAGCTACATATTAGCAGTAAACGTGGCAATGTTAAGGCTTGGGGTACAGCTGCTTTCCAGGTGTCTTGCAACAGGATCAATGCTGAATTGCTCTGTATTTTTGTATCCACCACTGCAACTTGCCCATTGGAGGGGCAATAGGGCATGGTAAAGAACAGGCTTACACTTAATCTGGTGCAGGGGTGTATCAACCTATTGGCCAAGATGGCATTCGCCAGGGGTGCCGGCCAAGGGGGGCCACCACCCGCCAGTGCTACCCATGGCCAGGAGGTAGAATTACATAGCAGCTCTATCCAGGGAGTCCCACGTGTCCTGTTCTTTCAGCCCCGCACTCCCCCCCCCCCCCCCCCCATCCCGGCTTCCCCTCACGTGAACTTCCATTTGCAGAGCCGCAGAATTTCTTGCCTTGGTTTCACTCGCTGTCCAATCACAGTGGGACCATGAGTGATGGCTGACTAATCCCTCGCCAGGATGTGGTCCCTGCAGCACCTTTGCGCCGTTATTTGTTTCACTACCTCACCCGCTGACGTGTGTCCATCCTTGTTCTGCAGCCTGCTCTATCAGCCGCCGGACAGGAATAATGGTATGTATATGTCCTCGTAATGCAGCACATGAGCTCCTGCCATTACACATATAATAGCCATAGAAGGGTTAGTGGTGCCATCTTATGGTCACACCACACCATGCACTAGTCTATATGGATTTATGTATGGATGCAGTACTGAGACCAGAGATGAGCGCCTGAAATTTTTCGGGTTTTGTGTTTTGGTTTTGGGTTCGGTTCCGCGGCCGTGTTTTGGGTTCGAACGCGTTTTGGCAAAACCTCACCGAATTTTTTTTGTCGGATTCGGGTGTGTTTTGGATTCGGGTGTTTTTTTCCAAAAACACTAAAAAACAGCTTAAATCATAGAATTTGGGGGTCATTTTGATCCCAAAGTATTATTAACCTCAAAAACCATAATTTACACTCATTTTCAGTCTATTCTGAATACCTCACACCTCACAATATTATTTTTAGTCCTAAAATTTGCACCGAGGTCGCTGTGTGAGTAAGATAAGCGACCCTAGTGGCCGACACAAACACCGGGCCCATCTAGGAGTGGCACTGCAGTGTCACGCAGGATGTCCCTTCCAAAAAACCCTCCCCAAACAGCACATGACGCAAAGAAAAAAAGAGGCGCAATGAGGTAGCTGTGTGAGTAAGATTAGCGACCCTAGTGGCCGACACAAACACCGGGCCCATCTAGGAGTGGCACTGCAGTGTCACGCAGGATGGCCCTTCCAAAAAACCCTCCCCAAACAGCACATGACGCAAAGAAAAAAAGAGGCGCAATGAGGTAGCTGTGTGAGTAAGATTAGCGACCCTAGTGGCCGACACAAACACCGGGCCCATCTAGGAGTGGCACTGCAGTGTCACGCAGGATGGCCCTTCCAAAAAACCCTCCCCAAACAGCACATGACGCAAAGAAAAAAAGAGGCGCAATGAGGTAGCTGACTGTGTGAGTAAGATTAGCGACCCTAGTGGCCGACACAAACACCGGGCCCATCTAGGAGTGGCACTGCAGTGTCACGCAGGATGTCCCTTCCAAAAAACCCTCCCCAAACAGCAGATGACGCAAAGAAAAAAAGAGGCGCAATGAGGTAGCTGTGTGAGTAAGATTAGCGACCCTAGTGGCCGACACAAACACCGGGCCCATCTAGGAGTGGCACTGCAGTGTCACGCAGGATGTCCCTTCCAAAAAACCCTCCCCAAACAGCACATGACGCAAAGAAAAAAAGAGGCGCAATGAGGTAGCTGACTGTGTGAGTAAGATTAGCGACCCTAGTGGCCGACACAAACACCGGGCCCATCTAGGAGTGGCACTGCAGTGTCACGCAGGATGTCCCTTCCAAAAAACCCTCCCCAAACAGCACATGACGCAAAGAAAAAAAGAGGCGCAATGAGGTAGCTGTGTGAGTAAGATTAGCGACCCTAGTGGCCGACACAAACACCGGGCCCATCTAGGAGTGGCACTGCAGTGTCACGCAGGATGTCCCTTCCAAAAAACCCTCCCCAAACAGCACATGACGCAAAGAAAAAAAGAGGCGCAATGAGGTAGCTGACTGTGTGAGTAAGATTAGCGACCCTAGTGGCCGACACAAACACCGGGCCCATCTAGGAGTGGCACTGCAGTGTCACGCAGGATGTCCCTTCCAAAAAACCCTCCCCAAACAGCACATGACGCAAAGAAAAAAAGAGGCGCAATGAGGTAGCTGACTGTGTGAGTAAGATTAGCGACCCTAGTGGCCGACACAAACACCGGGCCCATCTAGGAGTGGCACTGCAGTGTCACGCAGGATGTCCCTTCCAAAAAACCCTCCCCAATCAGCACATGATGCAAAGAAAAAGAAAAGAAAAAAGAGGTGCAAGATGGAATTGTCCTTGGGCCCTCCCACCCACCCTTATGTTGTATAAACAAAACAGGACATGCACACTTTAACCAACCCATCATTTCAGTGACAGGGTCTGCCACACGACTGTGACTGATATGACGGGTTGGTTTGGACCCCCCCCAAAAAAGAAGCAATTAATCTCTCCTTGCACAAACTGGCTCTACAGAGGCAAGATGTCCACCTCATCTTCACCCTCCGATATATCACCGTGTACATCCCCCTCCTCACAGATTATCAATTCGTCCCCACTGGAATCCACCATCTCAGCTCCCTGTGTACTTTGTGGAGGCAATTGCTGCTGGTCAATGTCTCCGCGGAGGAATTGATTATAATTCATTTTAATGAACATCATCTTCTCCACATTTTCTGAATGTAACCTCGTACGCCGATTGCTGACAAGGTGAGCGGCGGCACTAAACACTCTTTCGGAGTACACACTTGTGGGAGGGCAACTTAGGTAGAATAAAGCCAGTTTGTGCAAGGGCCTCCAAATTGCCTCTTTTTCCTGCCAGTATAAGTACGGACTGTGTGACGTGCCTACTTGGATGCGGTCACTCATATAATCCTCCACCATTCTATCAATGTTGAGAGAATCATATGCAGTGACAGTAGACGACATGTCCGTAATCGTTGTCAGGTCCTTCAGTCCGGACCAGATGTCAGCATCAGCAGTCGCTCCAGACTGCCCTGCATCACCGCCAGCGGGTGGGCTCGGAATTCTGAGCCTTTTCCTCGCACCCCCAGTTGCGGGAGAATGTGAAGGAGGAGATGTTGACAGGTCGCGTTCCGCTTGACTTGACAATTTTGTCACCAGCAGGTCTTTCAACCCCAGCAGACCTGTGTCTGCCGGAAAGAGAGATCCAAGGTAGGCTTTAAATCTAGGATCGAGCACGGTGGCCAAAATGTAGTGCTCTGATTTCAACAGATTGACCACCCGTGAATCCTTGTTAAGCGAATTAAGGGCTGCATCCACAAGTCCCACATGCCTAGCGGAATCGCTCCGTGTTAGCTCCTCCTTCAATGCCTCCAGCTTCTTCTGCAAAAGCCTGATGAGGGGAATGACCTGACTCAGGCTGGCAGTGTCTGAACTGACTTCACGTGTGGCAAGTTCAAAGGGCATCAGAACCTTGCACAACGTTGAAATCATTCTCCACTGCACTTGAGACAGGTGCATTCCACCTACTATATCGTGCTCAATTGTATAGGCTTGAATGGCCTTTTGCTGCTCCTCCAACCTCTGAAGCATATAGAGGGTTGAATTCCACCTCGTTACCACTTCTTGCTTCAGATGATGGCAGGGCAGGTTCAGTAGTTTTTGGTGGTGCTCCAGTTTTCTGTACGTGGTGCCTGTATGCCGAAAGTGTCCCGCAATTCTTCTGGCCACCGACAGCATCTCTTGCACGCCCCTGTCGTTTTTTAAAAAATTCTGCACCACCAAATTCAAGGTATGTGCAAAACATGGGACGTGCTGGAATTGGCCCAGATTTAATGCACACACAATATTGCTGGCGTTGTCCGATGCCACAAATCCACAGGAGAGTCCAATTGGGGTAAGCCATTCCGCGATGATCTTCCTCAGTTGCCGTAAGAGGTTTTCAGCTGTGTGCGTATTCTGGAAAGCGGTGATACAAAGCGTAGCCTGCCTAGGAAAGAGTTGGCGTTTGCGAGATGCTGCTACTGGTGCCGCCGCTGCTGTTCTTGCGGCGGGAGTCCATACATCTACCCAGTGGGCTGTCACAGTCATATAGTCCTGACCCTGCCCTGCTCCACTTGTCCACATGTCCGTGGTTAAGTGGACATTGGGTACAGCTGCATTTTTTAGGACACTGGTGACTCTTTTTCTGAGGTCTGTGTACATTTTCGGTATCGCCTGCCTAGAGAAATGGAACCTAGATGGTATTTGGTACCGGGGACACAGTACCTCCAACAAGTCTCTAGTTGGCTCTGCAGTAATGATGGATACCGGAACCACGTTTCTCACCACCCAGGATGCCAAGGCCTCAGTTATCCGCTTTGCAGTAGGATGACTGCTGTGATATTTCATCTTCCTCGCAAAGGACTGTTGAACAGTCAATTGCTTACTGGAAGTAGTACAAGTGGGCTTACGACTTCCCCTCTGGGATGACCATCGACTCCCAGCGGCAACAACAGCAGCGCCAGCAGCAGTAGGCGTTACACGCAAGGATGCATCGGAGGAATCCCAGGCAGGAGAGGACTCGTCAGAATTGCCAGTGACATGGCCTGCAGGACTATTGGCATTCCTGGGGAAGGAGGAAATTGACACTGAGGGAGTTGGTGGGGTGGTTTGCGTGAGCTTGGTTACAAGAGGAAGGGATTTACTGGTCAGTGGACTGCTTCCGCTGTCACCCAAAGTTTTTGAACTTGTCACTGACTTATTATGAATGCGCTGCAGGTGACGTATAAGGGAGGATGTTCCGAGGTGGTTAACGTCCTTACCCCTACTTATTACAGCTTGACAAAGGGAACACACGGCTTGACACCTGTTGTCCGCATTTCTGGTGAAATACCTCCACACCGAAGAGCTGATTTTTTTGGTATTTTCACCTGGCATGTCAACGGCCATATTCCTCCCACGGACAACAGGTGTCTCCCCGGGTGCCTGACTTAAACAAACCACCTCACCATCAGAATCCTCCTGGTCAATTTCCTCCCCAGCGCCAGCAACACCCATATCCTCCTCATCCTGGTGTACTTCAACACTGACATCTTTAATCTGACTATCAGGAACTGGACTGCGGGTGCTCCTTCCAGCACTTGCAGGGGGCGTGCAAATGGTGGAAGGCGCATGCTCTTCACGTCCAGTGTTGGGAAGGTCAGGCATCGCAACCGACACAATTGGACTCTCCTTGTGGATTTGGGATTTCAAAGAACGCACAGTTCTTTGCGGTGCTTTGCCTTTTGCCAGCTTGAGTCTTTTCAGTTTTCTAGCGAGAGGCTGAGTGCTTCCATCCTCATGTGAAGCTGAACCACTAGCCATGAACATAGGCCAGGGCCTCAGCCGTTCCTTGCCACTCCGTGTGGTAAATGGCATATTGGCAAGTTTACGCTTCTCCTCCGACAATTTTATTTTAGGTTTTGGAGTCCTTTTTTTACTGATATTTGGTGTTTTGGTTTTGACATGCTCTGTACTATGCCATTGGGCATCGGCCTTGGCAGACGACGTTGCTGGCATTTCATCGTCTCGGCCATGACTAGTGGCAGCAGCTTCAGCACGAGGTGGAAGTGGATCTTGATCTTTCCCTAATTTTGGAACCTCAACATTTTTGTTCTCCATATTTTAATAGGCACAACTAAAAGGCACCTCAGGTAAACAATGGAGATGGATGGATTGGATACTAGTATACAATTATGGACGGGCTGCCGAGTGCCGACACAGAGGTAGCCACAGCCGTGAACTACCGCACTGTACTGTGTCTGCTGCTAATATATAGACTGGTTGATAAAGAGATAGTATACTCGTAACTAGTATGTATGTATAAAGAAAGAAAAAAAAACCACGGTTAGGTGGTATATACAATTATGGACGGGCTGCCGAGTGCCGACACAGAGGTAGCCACAGCCGTGAACTACCGCACTGTACTGTGTCTGCTGCTAATATATAGACTGGTTGATAAAGAGATAGTATACTCGTAACTAGTATGTATGTATAAAGAAAGAAAAAAAAACCACGGTTAGGTGGTATATACAATTATGGACGGGCTGCCGAGTGCCGACACAGAGGTAGCCACAGCCGTGAACTACCGCACTGTACTGTGTCTGCTGCTAATATATAGACTGGTTGATAAAGAGATAGTATACTCGTAACTAGTATGTATGTATAAAGAAAGAAAAAAAAACCACGGTTAGGTGGTATATACAATTATGGACGGGCTGCCGAGTGCCGACACAGAGGTAGCCACAGCCGTGAACTACCGCACTGTACTGTGTCTGCTGCTAATATATAGACTGGTTGATAAAGAGATAGTATACTCGTAACTAGTATGTATGTATAAAGAAAGAAAAAAAAAAAAACCACGGTTAGGTGGTATATACAATTATGGACGGGCTGCCGAGTGCCGACACAGAGGTAGCCACAGCCGTGAACTACCGCACTGTACTGTGTCTGCTGCTAATATATAGACTGGTTGATAAAGAGATAGTATACTCGTAACTAGTATGTATGTATAAAGAAAGAAAAAAAACCACGGTTAGGTGGTATATACAATTATGGACGGGCTGCCGAGTGCCGACACAGAGGTAGCCACAGCCGTGAACTACCGCACTGTACTGTGTCTGCTGCTAATATATAGACTGGTTGATAAAGAGATAGTATACTCGTAACTAGTATGTATGTATAAAGAAAGAAAAAAAAAAAAACCACGGTTAGGTGGTATATACAATTATGGACGGGCTGCCGAGTGCCGACACAGAGGTAGCCACAGCCGTGAACTACCGCACTGTACTGTGTCTGCTGCTAATATATAGACTGGTTGATAAAGAGATAGTATACTCGTAACTAGTATGTATGTATAAAGAAAGAAAAAAAAACCACGGTTAGGTGGTATATACAATTATGGACGGGCTGCCGAGTGCCGACACAGAGGTAGCCACAGCCGTGAACTACCGCACTGTACTGTGTCTGCTGCTAATATAGACTGGTTGATAAAGAGATAGTATACTACTAATATTATATACTGGTGGTCAGGTCACTGGTCACTAGTCACACTGGCAGTGGCACTCCTGCAGCAAAAGTGTGCACTGTTTAATTTTAATATAATATTATGTACTCCTGGCTCCTGCTATAACCTATAACTGGCACTGCAGTAGTGCTCCCCAGTCTCCCCCACAATTATAAGCTGTGTGAGCTGAGCAGTCAGACAGATATATATAATATTATATATAGATAATAGATGATGCAGCACACTGGCCTGAGCCTGAGCAGTGCACACAGATATGGTATGTGACTGAGTCACTGTGTGCTGTGTATCGCTTTTTTCAGGCAGAGAACGGATTATATTATGTACTCCTGGCTCCTGCTATAACCTATAACTGGCACTGCAGTAGTGCTCCCCAGTCTCCCCCACAATTATAAGCTGTGTGAGCTGAGCAGTCAGACAGATATATATAATATTATATATAGATAATAGATGATGCAGCACACTGGCCTGAGCCTGAGCAGTGCACACAGATATGGTATGTGACTGAGTCACTGTGTGCTGTGTATCGCTTTTTTCAGGCAGAGAACGGATTATAAATAAAAGTGGTGGTCACTGGTCACTATCAGCAAAACTCTGCACTGTACACTACTGAGTACTCCTAATGCTCCCCAAAATTAGTAAATCAAGTGTCTCTCTAATCTATTCTAATTCTAAACGGAGAGGACGCCAGCCACGTCCTCTCCCTATCAATCTCAATGCACGTGTGAAAATGGCGGCGACGCGCGGCTCCTTATATAGAATCCGAGTCTCGCGATAGAATCCGAGCCTCGCGAGAATCCGACAGCGTCATGATGACGTTCGGGCGCGCTCGGGTTAACCGAGCAAGGCGGGAAGATCCGAGTCGCTCGGGCCCGTGAAAAAAAACATGAAGTTCGGGCGGGTTCGGATTCCGAGGAACCGAACCCGCTCATCTCTAACTGAGACATCCTCTCCCTGGGTTGGATACTGCAGTTGGCAGGTTACCAGGATGCTATTCCCACAGGGTTTAACTTTCATGCTCTATCTCTGTTGCAGGACGCACCCGAATGCATCAAATTTCCTCAATATATACTGGAAATTGTCTACATATTTTTATTATTTATTTTAAATAATGTCTACAGGGAACCATTGCACTCTCATTTTGCTAATTCAATTAAGGTGTAGTTCAAGGTCTCTATAAGGATAACGGGTTGGGATTGATATGCTGGCGTTCAGGATGCTGGCGGTCAGAACACCGACCGTGGCACCCCGACGTTGAGAATCCCGACAGGGGAAGGTAAGTATACTTACCTTCCCCAATGGCCCCCTGTTCTGGAGGCCAGTATTCCGAGTAGTGACGGGATTCTGGCGTCGGTATATCGACTGCCATTATCCCGACCGCCAGGATCCTGACTTGATCCCAGGATAACATAGAAAGCTGGAGTTTCATTCTAATGCTGGGGGATGAAGTTCAAACGCAACGCTGTGTAAAATATTACCTTGTGAGTCTCCACCTTTCTATATGTGTGTGAAATCCAAAAGTAGTAATATAATGGGGGAGATTCAATTGTTTCAAAAGTCAGTTGGGTGTCTGTTTTTTCATAGACAGGAAAAAAACAGACAACCAACCGACTTTTCAAACATTTGAATTCCCCCAATGACTTTTAAGAGCTTTTTAATTTTAATGGCACAATGCTCATTGTTAATGTAAATAAGCAAGCTTATTTTATTTACATCCATATTGGCTACACTGCTGTGTGGTGTAATGTGAATAAGGAGTACTATTGTAGTGGTAACGCCCCTTCCCCATGAGACCACGCCCCTTTTTTGCACGCGCCTTAGGTGCGCACTGTCTCTAATATTGCGAGGGTCCAGCAGTTCCTTACTTTGCCGGGGCGCTCGGACCTCTAGATACACCCCTGATCTGGTGTTATGACTCTTCTATGGAATATCAATTATTCTATACCAATCCTCAACTTGCAACAGAATGGTGAGGTTTCAAATCTTTTAACTCCCACTGTCCTTGGGGTTTGAATCATAAAAATCTAAAGTTAGCAAGAATTAAAGAATTTTAAAGGGGGCTATCCTATTATCTGCAGTGAATTCCCAAGCCTAATGGATCCAATCATCCACTCATCGGGGATTATGAGGCATGTGACTCAGAATCCCCGTAAAGCAGCCCTTAGAGACTTGTTTTTCCATGATAACACATGGGTCCTGGAACTTATCCTAAATCCCATGTGTTATCACCCGAAAACGGTTTGTTTACCACATGGTAAAAATGAGCTATAATTGGATAGCCAGATAATACTAGCGGGCTAAAAAGCTAGTTTTTGATGTGCGGTGAATTAGCGTCGGCAAAAGGATACTGCCTTATAGACCTTATTCAGCTTCAGCTGCAAAAATTGCAAACGGTTGATTATCGGATGAATGCACATGCGCTGCAAACCCACGTTCTGCACTTCGGGGGTAATTCCAAGTTGATCGCAGCAGGATTTTTGATAGCAATTGGGCAAAACCATGTGCACTGCAGGGGAGGCAGATATAACATGTGCAGAGAGAGTTAGATTTGGGTGGGTTATTTTAATTCTGTGCAGGGTAAATACTGGCTGCTTTATTTTTACACTGCAAATTAGATTGCAGATTGAACACACCATACCCAAATCTATCTATCTCTGCACATGTTACATCTGCCTCCCCTGCAGTGCACATGGTTTTGCCCAATTGCTATCAAAAATCCTGCTGCGATCAACTTGGAATTACCCCCTTCCTGTGCAATCACATCTTGCTAGGATGAGATTGCAGTTTGATTGACCGGCGACGGGTGTTTGTGGGTGTACACATGGTTTTTGCAGGGAGTGGTTGTTGAAGAAATGCAGGTGTGTCATGGCCATTTTCGGGGCGTGCATCTGACGCCAGCTGTGATTCCTGCAATTGAAAACATGGCACCCGGTGAGCTGCATTCTCATTATCCTAGGTAGCCAGGGTCCAGTAGCGGATCTTGCCACGGGCAAGCAGGACTTTTGCCCGGGGCGCCGCCTTCCGGAGGGCGCAGGGCGCCGCACCAGGGCAAGTTCCGCTGCTGCTGTGCCCCCCGCTGCCCGCTGTCCCCCGCTGCCGCTGTGAAGGGAAACTAGACGTGTACGCGTCTAGTTTCCCTTCATGGACAGGTCCTTTACTGTGCGGTGCGCGATGACGTCATCGCGCACCGCACATCATTTCAGTCTGTACAGGGGGCGTAAATTACCACGCCCCCTGTATGAAGCCACGCCCCCTATTGCCGCCCGGGGCGCACAGAGCCCCGGAACCGGCCCTGCCAGGGTCATCTGCAACTGTCGATGGTACTCAATTTCTGCATATGCACTGCAGTTTTTGCGATTGCATCAGTGGACATCTTTTTCCTTTCTGGGTGGGTCTCGATAGCGATCCAAGCTGAATAGGGTGCTAAATCAGGAATTCATCAAAATATATCATCAACTAATTAGCTGCAGGTCTGTGTTTGGTATAATAGCAAACTGCTACGTAGGCAGCATAGAAATAGTTTTATGTCACTTTAATTGGCCTACTATATTAGTTATTCGTTTTGCAAAAAAGTAAGGTAAAATAAATAAACAGAAGTGTGGTATGGTTCTACCTTATTCTTATCATGTTGCTTACTGTATTTTTCCTCCAGAAAAAAAGTTGAAAATAGCACATTTTTCGTACATATTTATGGATATATTAATCCAGAAACAAAAATGTCCTCCGTATTTATAACACAAATATTTTCATAACAATAAATACAGGTATATTCAATCAGGGTCGAAAACTGCCGTCTGTCGAAAAGACGGCAGTTTTCGCTTTTTTAAGGTCGAATAGTGATTCGACCTGTTCAGTCCCATCAGTTTTTATTCGACAAGTCGTGGAATTTGACTTGTCGAATAGTACGTGAATCGGCGGTATAGCTGCCGATTCACGTACTTTTGAGTGAAACAGGGCCAAATTCGACAGGATTTGACCCCGTTTCTGACCATCTCAGTCTGACAAAAAAATGTCAGACTGAGATGTGGGACCCAGAGGAGGAGGGGGGGGAGCCGCGGGGAGACGGGGGACAGCCGCGAGCACACAGGGGAGAGCAGCGCTACAGCACAGCGCTGCAGCAGGATGTCTCACAGCCGCGCCGCTCATGGCAGCGTCCACCCGGCTCCAGCAAGTGAGGTTACACTTGCTGGAGCCGGGTGGACACTGCCGTGAGTTCTGGCAGCTGTGAAACATCCTTCTGCAGCGCTACTGTAGCGCTGCTCTCCTCCGTCTGCCCGCAGCTGTCCCTGCTGGTCTCTCTGCGCCCCCTCCTCCCTCTCCTCCTCTGGGTCCCTCATCTCAATTCGACTTTTTACAAGTCGAATTGAGATGAGATTGAATAGGGGTTGTCGGATCCATTCCGACAAATGCATGTCAGAATGGATCCGACCCTAATTGAATATACCCCATAAAGAGACTTTAGCGCTCAGCTGTTAGTTACAATATATCACCTGGTGCGGGAAAATGGTCATCCCTCTATTAGTCCTCCTAAAATGGCTCACACTCCTTATTCACCTTTAAATATCACTCCAACGCATGGACATATGAAAACAGAATAAACAAAAGTATATATATTGTAGTAGGTTATATCAGTCCAATAATTTTTTTTTTCTTTTTTCATTCCGTTTTCATAAAAAATGGGTTGGTGGCTTCTATTGGTAAAAACTCACCCTGTAGTGCTCAAATTAAAGAATGCTCTCTTGTGTGCATACAGTACATCTTAAAAAAATATGGTACACCCATAATGGTTTCTTTCAAGTGATCCTATTGCCTTTACACAGATATAATTTCAGTATTGCTCACATGTTTGTTTACATATGGTTAGGTATGAATCCTCTCATAGGGGTTTATTTGTTTTTCTTCTGTCTTGGACTACAGGAATATTCAATTCATAAAAACAGTTTTATTTCAAGATTCCCAAAAAATTTATTACAGTAATAGTATTCACAAGTAAAGCTGTCGCAACTGATTTCAAGACCCGGTAAATCTCACCGGTGGGTGTCTAGATGGGTCCTCAGTCAGGAATACAGTCCACATCACTTGTTCCAATGTGGTTCAACTTCCTAGGGTCTTTTTCAAGGTAGGAATACATTTGTTACAAAAAGGGAGGATACCGGAATGAAACAAGAAAAACTTTTTCTTGGACTGATATAACTTACTACAATATATAAGCTTTCTGTTTATTTCTGAGGGTTGACCGTTTTCCGGCACCAGGTGATATATTGTAACTAACAGTTGAGTGCTTAATTCTATTGATATATTCTTGTGACATAGTTATACAGGGTTTGATAACCCCTGTAGAAATTAAAGCTGCTCGTTTTGTGTGCAAGGAAAAGACATTTTTTGAATTTCCACAATTATTTTCATGTACTTCTGAGTTTGCTTCAAACCTAGAAAGTTAGCCTTTTTCACAAACTGAATTTGACTGAACTTAACGCTTGGTGTTATAGTTTGAGAAACACCCTTGACACAGAAGTTTAAGACACTGCATGCAGATAAGCTTAGTTTTAAGTGTACGAGCTGCATTTTGGCACCTGTTAGCATGTAATGCATCTGTAAGATGTGGCCAGTGATTTCTCTCACTGAACCTGATTTCAGTGGGTGCCTATGGCACGGCCCTGTGCTTCAATGGAGGTAGTGTCTCACTTGGGGGTATAATTACTAATGTTCAATTTTCAGTTTTGATGGTTTTTGCATCCGATTTCCATTCTATTTTTACTTTGGAGATTTACTAAAGGCCAAATCAAATGTCAAATAGCATATAAAACGAATTCCACTCAGCTCCCACTCAGAATTTAATTTCAGCTAAATAGTGGTGTTTTACCATAGTCTAATATAGGATTTTCTTATTTACTAACATGAGATTTGCAAATCGAACACAAATTGAACTCAAAATTGAATTTACAATCCCAGAATAAATAGAATAATAAGAAACAAGTGATTTGAGCTTCTAAACACCATTCTATTGGTTGGAAAGTTATGGTGAGGACTTTAAAAGTTCCCCAAAGCATGTGGGGCAGTGTGGCTGTAGAAATAATGACTGTCCAAGGCTATGCTATGCTACGCATATACCTGCGGAATGCAAAGGAGCATCAATCAGAGCAACATTGACAGCTTCAGGAGGTACCCTGCATCCTACGCAGGCCTAGGTTATTTCATTGTTGGATAAACTAATGTTCCGCCTCTCACATACCAACATCATGATGTTGTATGACCTTATCAAGAATTAGCTTGATCCAGACACTGCATGGTCACATGCCGTATAAGGCCACCACAAGCTGCTGTGAGCTTTTCTTTTCTTTGCTACTGGCTTCTTTCAGTCAGTTTGAGGTAAAGTGCTAGGTATTTCCCAGACTACCTTTAGCAGGCACTTGATGTAAGTAATGCAGGCACTGATACTCTGTGCAACACCTACATCTGCTTTCCCAGCCAGGAGTGACAGTGGCATGAACTTAAAGTTGCTTTCTGTAGTCCTTCAGGCATGCCTAATGTTCTGGGAGCTATAGATTGCTCACACATTGGGCTGAGATCACCCAAGAATACTGCACATGTTTATGCTAATGGACATCATACCTATTCCATGAATGCGCAGCTGGTCTGTGATGCAAAACTAAAAATTATGAGTGTTGTGACTGGCTGTCCTGGTTCATGCCATCATGCTTACATCCTTAGAAATTCATCTCTGTTTGCAAAATGTGTGGTAGGTCAAAAGCCAGGGGAATGGTTGTGGGGGAAGTTAAATGTATTTGTTAATGAAGCAGCTAATAGAAAGTTGATTTAGGATATGGTTTCTAACTCCATTGTCAGATCTGCAAACACCTACTGAGCATTTGTATAATGAGGCACATATAAACACTCGATCTATGACAGAATGCACCTTTAGGCTATTAAAAACAAGGTTGATAAATCGGATGCATATTATTATATAGTTCGGCAAAAGTGTCCAATATTGTGCTCTGGTGCTGTCTATTGCATAATCTCACATTAAATCAACCACTCCCCCAGGATTATGCAATAAACAGTGAGCAGACAGAGGTCTTGTTACCAACCACTGACTATGTGAGCACAGAAAGTGGAAGGCAGGCAGGAAGGCAGATTAGGGCTACGCTTATTGGCAACTATTTCAACGGTAAGTATTATTATTTTTATTTTTTGAATTAAATAGCACAAAATGTAATTCTTCAGTTAGGTGTTCATGTATAAAACAGTGTAAAGAGAGATTTCCCCCTGTTAATTAGTGTGCATGTGATACATTTCACACAATAGGAAGGAATGAGGAAGTTGAGTTTGATTTTTCATTTGATTTTTCATTAAATTTGGCAAGTGATGCATGTTCATTTTTAGAAAGGAATTGCAAAATCAAACACAAAATCCCTTCTTAAAATCAACCAAAATTTTATTTGATTTGAATATTGAAATGCATAATTGAATATTTGTAAATTAGGGATTTTTTAAGACATTTTGCAGATCAATTAGAATCAATTTCAGTCGATTTTTTTGATTCATAAATTGAATCCAAAATCAAAATTTAGTAAATTTACTCCCAGGTCTTCTTCTTTGACATTGCTGCATAGAGCCAGCACTGGTCAATGCTTGAGAAATGGTTGCTTTGAAATCCAACTGATTCTTGTCATTGAATACAGCAGCCTTGTATTTACACAAGTCACATCAAGAAAGTGAAAGAACAATTGAATATACCATCTCCTGTTTTTGCATCTATGTGGGTACATCGCTGCACACTGATCCATGAGATCCACTCCCTCATGTGTGTGTTATACTACTATGTACCTAACCCTGTTACTAGATGCTCTTGATGTCTGGAGACAATAAAACAATACTACTAAAGCATCTGCCACTACTACAATGGCTGCTACTAATGATAATAATTTAAATAATTTACAATTTAAATAAGATAACGTATAATGATACATATAGTACTGTGCACAAGACACAAACACACACAAAGTCCTCCTGAGTCCTGCCCAGTGTGTAAGCAATACAATTGCTGCTCCTATTCTTGCATGTGACAAGATAGATTATAGATTTTACTTTTCTATGTGTATTTTAAGGTTGTTTAGGTTGTCTTTGTAAACCTTTCTTGTAGTGGAACAAAATAGTTGTCTTTCAGTTAAGTAGAGCTATAAACAGTACCCAAGCATTATTAAAATATTAGTTTAAACCTAATATATACCATTGGTTTAAATTTACTTAGCAACATGACCCATTCCAGGAGGGACGAACTGCTCTCTACATGGACTTCCTTCTTAAGATTGCAATCACCTGTGATGAAACACCTTTCTTGTCATGTTGACTTGAAACACATTTCTTGTCAATTTAAAATAGTTCAACACAGGTGACACCAATCTTATATTAAAAGGGTAGTTCAGGTAGAGGATATTTTGTCCCTATAGTTAAGATACACTAATAATATGCACTAATATACACCTCCCCCCCCCCCCCCGACCTCCACAAGGGCACCCCCAGGGCTTAATCCAGCCCTAGGCTGACGTGTACCGGTCACCTGCGGCCTGGTCAAACTGAAGAATGTGAGCAGCTGCAGCTAGCATGGCAGCTTGTAACAGTATGTAAAAGTAACAAGTAAGAAAGCAGGGGGTGTAGTATTATATGCCAGGGGCCGGGCTCCCAGCGACCAGCATACCGGCGCCGGAATCCCGACCTCCGGCATACTGACAGCGTGGCGAGCGCAAATGAGCCCCTTGCGGGCTCACTGCAGTCACCATTCTACAGATACGGTGGCGCGCTATGCGCGCCACGCTATTTATTCTCCCTCCAGGGGGGTTGTGGACCCCCAAGAGGGAGATAATAAGAATTTACTCACCGGTAATTCTATTTCTCGTAGTCCGTAGTGGATGCTGGGTACTCCGTAAGGACCATGGGGAATAGATGGGCTCCGCAGGAGACTGGGCACTCTTAAAAGAAAGATTAGGTACTACATCTGGTGTGCACTGACTCCTCCCTCTATGCCCCTCCTCCAGACCTCAGTTAGGGAAACTGTGCCCGGAAGAGCTGACATTACTAGGAAAGGATTTGGAATCCAGGGTAAGACTCATACCAGCCACACCAATCACACTGTACAACTTGTGATAACTATACCCAGTTAACAGTATGAACAACAACTGAGCCTCATTTAACAGATGGCTCATAACAAAACCCTTTAGTGAAGCAATAACTATATACATGTATTGCAGAGAGTCCGCACTTGGGACGGGCGCCCAGCATCCACTACGGACTACGAGAAATAGAATTACCGGTGAGTAAATTCTTATTTTCTCTGACGTCCTAGTGGATGCTGGGTACTCCGTAAGGACCATGGGGATTATACCAAAGCTCCCAAACGGGCGGGAGAGTGCGGACGACTCTGCAGCACCGAATGAGCAAACTCAAGGTCCTCCTCAGCTAGGGTATCAAACTTGTAGAACTTAGCAAATGTGTTTGAACCCGACCAAGTAGCAGCTCGGCAAAGCTGTAAAGCCGAGACCCCTCGGGCAGCCGCCCAAGAAGAGCCCACCTTCCTTGTGGAATGGGCTTTTACTGATTTAGGATGCGACAATCCTGCCGCAGAATGAGCTTGCTGAATCGTGTTACAGATCCAGCGCGCAATAGTATGCTTTGAAGCAGGAGCACCCAGCTTGTTGGGCTCATGCAGGATAAACAGCGAGTCAGTTTTCCTGACTCCAGCCGTCCTGGCTACATAGATTTTCAAAGCCCTGACTACATCTAGTAACTTGGAGTCCTCCAAGTCCCTAGTAGCCGCAGGCACCACAATAGGTTGGTTCGAATGAAACGCTGATACCACCTTAGGGAGAAATTGGGGACGAGTCCTCAATTCTGCCCTGTCCATATGGAAGATCAGATAAGGGCTTTTACACGACAAAGCCGCCAATTCTGACACACGCCTAGCTGAAGCTAAGGCCAATACCATGACAACTTTCTACGTGAGATATTTTAGCTCCACGGTCTTAAGTGGCTCAAACCAGTGGGATTTCAGGAAATCCAACACAACGTTAAGATCCCAAGGTGCCACTAGAGGCACAAAAGGGGCTGAATATGCATCACTCCCTTAACAAACGTCTGAACTTCAGTCTTTCCTAGCCTTTATCAGCGTAGGAATCACTTCATCTGGAATGCCCTTTTCCATTAGGATCCGGCGTTCAACCGCCATGCCGTCAAACGCAGCCGCGGTAAATCTTGGAATTGACAGGGCCCCTGCTGTAACAGGTCCTGTCTGAGAGGCAGAGGCCATGGGTCCTCTGAGATCATTTCTTGTAGTTCTGGGTACCAAGTTCTTCTTGGCCAATCCGGAACGATGAGTATAGTTCTTACTCCTCTCTTTCTTACAATCCTCAGTACCTTGGGTATGAGAGGAAGAGGAGGGAACACATAAACCAACTGGTACACCCACGGTGTCACTAGTGCGTCCACAGCTATCGCCTGAGGGTCTCTTGACCTGGCGCAATATTTTTTTAGCTTTTTGTTGAGACGGGACGCCATCATGTCTATCTGTGGCCGTTCCCAACGATTTACAATCAGCGTGAAGACTTCTGGATGAAGTCCCCACTCTCCCGGGTGGAGGTCGTGCCTGCTGAGGAAGTCTGCTTCCCAGTTGTCCACTCCCGGGAAGAACACTGCTGACAGTGCTAGCACGTGATTCTCTGCCCATCGAAGAATCCTTGTGACTTCTGCCATCGCCATCCTGCTTCTTGTGCCGCCCTGTCGGTTTACATGGGCGACCGCCGTGATGTTGTCTGACTGAATCAGCACCGGTTGGTTTTGAAGCAGGGGTTCTGCTTGACTCAGGGCGTTGTAAATGGCCCTTAGTTCCAGAATATTTATGTGAAGGGAAGTCTCCTGACTTGACCACTGTCCTTGGAAGTTCCTTCCCTGCGTGACTGCCCCCCAACCTCGGAGGCTTGCATCCGTGGTCACCAGGACCCAGTCCTGTATGCCGAATCTGCGGCCCTCGAGAAGATGAGCACTCTGCAGCCACCACAGCAGAGGCCCTCGGGGACAGGGTGATCAGCCGATGCATCTGAAGATGCGATCCGGACCACTTGTCTAACAGATCCCACTGAAAGATCCTTGCATGGAACCTGCCGAAGGGAATTGCTTCGTAAGAAGCTACCATCTTTCCCAGGACTCGCGTGCAGTGATGCACCGACACCTGTTTTGGTTTCAGGAGGTCCCTGACCAGAGATGACAATTCCTGGGCCTTCTCCACTGGGAGAAACACCTTCTTCTGTTCTGTGTCCAGAATCATGCCCAAGAACAGCAGACGCGTCGCAGGAATCAGCTGCGACTTTGGGATATTCAGAATCCAGCCGTGCTGTTGCAGCACTTCCCGAGATAGTGCTACGTTGACTAACAACTGCTCCTTGGACCTCGCCTTTATAAGGAGATCGTCCAAGTACGGGATAATTATAACTCCCTTCTTCCGAAGGAGTATCATCATTTTGGCCATTACCTTGGTAAATACCCTCGGTGCCGTGGACAGACCAAACGGCAACGTCTGGAATTGGTAATGACAGTCCTGTACCACAAACCTGAGGTACTCCTGGTGAGGTGGGTAAATGGGGACATGCAGATAAGCGTCCTTGATGTCCAGCGACACCATAAAATCCCCCTCTTCCAGGCTTGCAATAACCGCCCTGAGCGATTCCATTTTGAACTTGAACTTCCTTACATAAGTGTTCAAGGATTATAATTTTAGAATGGGTCTCACCGAACCGTCTGGTTTCGGTACCACAAACATTGTGGAATAGTAACCCCGTCCCTGTTGAAGGAGGGGAACCTTGATTATCACCTGCTGAAGGTACAGCTTGTGAATAGCCGCCAGCACTACCTCCCTTTCCCTGGGAGCCGCTGGCAAGGCTGATTTGAGGTAACGGCGAGGGGGAGTCGCCTCGAACTCCAGCATGTATCCCTGAGATACCACTTGTAGAACCCAGAGATCCACCTGTGAGCGAACCCACTGGTCGCTGAAGTTCCGGAGACGCGCCCCCACCGCACCTGGCTCCACCTGTGGAGCCCCAGCGTCATGCGGTGGACTTAGTGGAAGCAGGGGAGGATTTTCGTTCCTGGGAACTGGCTGTCTGGTGCAGCTTTTTCCCTCTACCCCTGCCTCTGGGCAGAAAGGATGCGCCTCTGACCTGCTTGCCTTTCTGAGGCCGAAAGGACTGTACTTGATAATACGGTGCTTTCTTAGGCTGTGAGGAAACCTGAGGTAAAAAAGTCGACTTCCCAGCTGTTGCTGTGGATACGAGGTCCGAGAGACCGTCCCCAAACAATTCCTCACCCTTATAAGGCAAAACCTCCATGTGCCTTTTAGAATCAGCATCACCTGTCCACTGCCGAGTCCATAATACTCTCCTGGCAGAAATGGACATTGCATTAATTCTAGATGCCAGCCGGCAAATGTCCCTCTGTGCATCCCTCATATATAAGACGACATCTTTAATATGCTCTATGGTTAGCAAAATAGTATCCCTGTCAAGGGAATCAATGTTATCTGACAGGGTATCAGACCAAGCAGCTGCAGCACTACACATCCATGCTGAAGCAATTGCAGGTCTCAGTATAGTACCTGAGTGTGTATACACAGACTTCAGGATAGCCTCCTGCTTTCTATCTGCAGGCTCCTGTAAGGCGGCCGTGTCCTGAGACGGCAGTGCCACCTTTTTTGATAAGCGTGTGAGCGCCTTGTCCACCCTAGGGGATGTTTCGCAACGTAACCTGTCCGTTGGCGGGAAAGGGTACGCCATTAGTAACCTCTTAGAAATCACTAATTTCTTCTCTGGGGAACACCACGCTTCTTCACACAATTCATTTAACTCATCAGATGGGGGAAAAGTCACTGGCTGCTTTTTCTCCCCAAACATAATACCCTTTTTAGTGGTAACCGGGTTAATGTCAGAAATGTGCAACACATTTTTCATAGCCACAATCATGCATCGGATGGCCCTTGTGGACTGTACATTTGTCTCATCCTCGTCTACACTGGAGTCAGACTCCGTGTCAACATCTGTGTCTGCCATCTGAGGTAGCGGGCGTTTTTGAGCCCCTGATGGCCTCTGAGATGCCTGGGCAGGCGCGCGCTGAGATGCCGGCTGTCCCAAAGCTGCGTCATCGAACCTTTTATGCAAGGAGTTGACACTGTCGGTTAATACCTTCCACATATCCATCCACTCTGGTGTCGGCCTCGCAGGGGGCGACATCACACTTATCGGCACCTGCTCCGCCTCCACGTAAGCGTCCTCCTCAAACATGTCGACACAGCCGTACCGACACACCGCACACACACACAGGGAATGCTCTGACTGAGGACAGGACCCCACAAAGTCCTTTGGGGAGACAGAGAGGGAGTATGCCAGCACACACCAGAGCGCTATATAACAGAGGGATTTTCACTAACAGAAAGTGAATTTTCCCCCAGTAGCTGCTTATGTCACCTTTTGCGCCTAAATTTATGTGCCCCCCCCCCTCTCTTTTTTACCCTTCTCGTAGTGTATAATGCAGGGGAGAGCCTGGGGAGCGTCCTTCCAGCACCCTGCACCCACCAGTGACCGGAGCGTGTGGTGTGCTGTGGGAGCAATGGCGCACAGCTGCAGTGCTGTGCGCTACCTTATTGAAGACCGGAGTCTTCAGCCGCCGATTTTCTCCTGTTCTTCCATCTTCTGGCTCTGCAAGGGGGACGGCGGCGCGGCTCCGGGAACGGACGATCGAGGTCGGGCCCTGTGTTCGATCCCTCTGGAGCTAATGGTGTCCAGTAGCCTTAGATGCACAAGCTAGCTGCAAGCAGGTAGGTTTGCTTCTCTCCCCTCAGTCCCTCGTAGCAGTGAGTCTGTTGCCAGCAGATCTCACTGAAAATAAAAAAACCTAACAAATACTTTCTTTTCTAGTAAGCTCAGGAGAGCCCACTAGGTGCATCCTGCTCTGGCCGGGCACAGATTCTAACTGAGGTCTGGAGGAGGGGCATAGAGGGAGGAGCCTGTGCACAACAGATGTAGTACCTAATCTTTCTTTTAAGAGTGCCCAGTCTCCTGCGGAGCCCGTCTATTCCCCATGGTCCTTACGGAGTACCCAGCATCCACTAGGACGTCAGAGAAAAAGTGTCGGTATGCCGGCTGTCGGGATTCCCAACAGCCGGCAAACTGAAGACCACCCAAAGCAAGTGTTTGTCATTTATCCTAAACTAAACACAAACCATTGTTTTCTTCAACACTTTTTCAGTATGTAAACAAAACAAGTCTGGGCTCCTGAAGAAGGGTTTGGTTATACTGTATTGAATATAGCTGTTTAAGTTGTTACATGTGTTTTAGGACTGTATTGCCAGTTTGGGAATTAGTTTGATTGCAGAGTAGCAGAAAGTTATAGTAGCTCTGGAAAGTCAGTCACTCAAGATTTCATATGAGACTGATACACATATCTTCATTATTATGCTTGTGTATACCTTTATAATTTTTATGTTTTGTTTTTAGTTGGTGTTATTTAATAAAGACTCTAAACTTTTCTCTATTTTTATGCTTTATTCTATGTTCAGCATGATTATCCCAAGCTTATCTCTTATCTAACCTTGGAAGGCCAATAGTGTTGTAGAGTAGTGGGCTCCTTCTCTTTTATGCTGTACCAGAGGCAGCTTTAGAGCTCATGGGGCCCTAAGCAAGACATAGATTTAGGGCCCTCTTTCCTTAAACAATCCTCAGTGTGCCCCCCCCACGCCTAATTGTAGCAGACAGACCGCTACTCGTTGTGCCGCCCCAAACAGTCAATGTATGCTCCCCAATCTGCCCCCGCCCGATTATAGCAGGCGGATGGTAGTTGTACTAGTGTACTTATTTATTATTTATTAGCAGTTTCTTATATAGCGCAGCATATTCCGTTGCGCTTTACAATTAGAAGAACAATTATAGAACAAAACTGGGCAAAGACAGACAGACAGACAGACAGAGGTAGGAAGGCCCTGCTCGCAAGCTTACAATCTAGAGGGAAATGGGCATTGATACACAAGGATAGATGCAACCTGTTACATAATGGTTCCCCAGGTTGCTAGGTTCTTAATGGGTTGTATATGATATGATCACCCAGCAATGTTGGAAGACAAAATGTGAGTTTATGTGGACTGTACAGAGGGGATGTAACTTGATAGGGAAGCTGTTAAGGTTATGTGTGTGGGTCTGAAATTTGGTAGGCTTGTCTGAAGAGATGAGTTTTCAGAGAACGTTTAAAGGTTTGGAGACTAAAGGAGAGTCTTATTGTGCGTGGGAGTGCATTCCACAGAGTGGGTGAAGCCCGGATAAAGTCCTGTAATTTTGAGTGGGAACAGGTAATACATCTGGATGAGAGACGCAGATCTTGTGCAGAGCGGAGGGGTCTGGTAGGGAGATATTTTGAGATGAGTGAGGAGATGTATGATGGTGCAGTTTGGTTAATAGCCTTGTATGTAAGTAAAAGTATTTTATATTTGATACGGTAGAAAACCGGTAACCAATGGAGGGACTGACAGAGCGGATCAGCAGATGAAGAACGTCTGGCGAGGAAGATTAGCCTCGCAGCTGCATTTAAAATGGATTGAAGTGGTGATAGCCTATGTTTTGGAAGACCAGTAAGGAGACTATTACAATAATCAATGCGGGAGATGATGAGTGCATGGATTAGAGTTTTTGCAGTGTCTTGTGTAAGATAAGGGCGTATTTTGGATATGTTTTTAAGGTGCATGTAACATGATTTAGAGACAGATTGAATGTGTGGAACAAAGGACAGTTCAGAGTCAAGGGTGACACCTAGGCAACGAGCTTGTGGGGTGGGGTGGATAGTTGCATTGTCAACAGTTATAGAGATATCAGGTTGGTAAGTACTCTTAGCTGGTGGGAAAATAATTAATTTGGTTTTGGAAATGTTGAGTTTGAGGTGGCGAGATGACATCCAAGATGAAATGGCAGACAGGCATCCAGTGACATGAGCCAATACTGGTGGTGACAAATCTGGGGAGGATAGGTAGATTTGAGTATCATCAGCGTACAAATGATACTGAAATCCAAAGGAGCTGATCAGTTTACCAAGAGAGGAGGTATAGATTGAGAAAAGCAGAGGACCTAAGACTGAGCCTTGCGGTACTCCAACTGATAGAGGTAGAGAAGAGGAGGTAGAATCAGAGAAGTGAACACTGAAAGAGCGATTAGATAGGTAGAATGAGAACCAAGTAAGGGCTGTGTCCTGAAGACCTACTCATATTAAACTGCAGGCACTGTGCACAGGCAGGCGCAGGCAACTGGCACCTGGCAGCTATCTAGTCACTGACAGCCTGCCAGGAGCATTCAGCTAGCCCAGCACTTGGACATGCCCTTCTGATCCATGATCCGTCGGCGAGCCCCCTGGGACCCACCAGGCCTTTGCAGCTGCTTTGGTTGCTTAGTGGTAAATCCACTACTGCACAGTGAAGAGTTTGGTAACTTAATTGTCATACCTCGTATAATGGAGTCACACTAAAGGCACTGATATAATGCCAATACAGTCACTGACTGGGGGGTGCAATAATGGATATTATAAAGGATGGGGGGCTGTTAATAGGGGATGGGAGACGTACCACAATGAGTGGGGAGGGGGGGGCACTGATATATAATGCAGGCACACATACTTTTTAATACTTATTATTACATCCAATTACATTAGTGTTGACTGCATCATATATGGTGTCTCTCCCCCCTTACTGATTGTAGCAGCCTCATTATTACATCCCTCAGTCAGTGTTACTGTATTGATTATATATCAGTGCCCCACTGATTGTAGCAGACATCTCCAAAACATGGTGGCACTTATAACAGAGTTTAATAGCATATTGATATATCACCAGTCAGTGTGTGCCTCCCCTCAGCCATAATTGTAGCAGGTGGGTGTTAGACACTACTTAAAATAGAACTGGTCACCCCCACCCATCCCCCACTCCCACTTGATTGGTATTTGAAGTAGGTGGATATTATATAAAATAAAATAAAATACTGTAATAAAGTACAGTGGAAGACCTCACGTACCGGCTTCTTTCTTTAAGCATCTGACGTCATACACACGTGTGTCATGACTAGTCCCATGCACAGTACTGCAGGACTGGAGACACATGTGTGCGCTGGAGCTAGCACCCAACAGCTTCCTATTCACTGACAGCATGATGGGAGTATTCTGCCAGCCCAGCTCTCTGACAATTTTCAGCAAAGCTTGTGGTCCGCCGGAAATGCCCTTTGTACAGCCTTGTTGGCAGGCCCCCTGGGACCAACAGGGCCCCCTGGGACCAACAGGGCACTAAGCAGCCGCTTTGGTTGCCTTTTGATAAATCTTCCAATGGCTGTGACCCTGGTGGGATGACATCACAGCACTTGAGCGACCCTGCATGCAGTAATGTGTTGAGTGTCACAGTACTGCATGGGTGTACAGTACTTACTGTAGCACCTTAGAGGTGATTATCGGTATATATTACCCTCATTACTGCCATTATGTACCATTGTTATCACTAGCATCTGGTCTATAGATCAACAGTGTCTAGGTAGACAGTCAATAGGTCAACACCAAATGGTCAACATGCATTAGGTCGACATGGTCATTATGTCGACATGTAAATTGTTGACAGTGCATATGTTCCATGGGTACAAATGGTCGACATACCAATGGTCTACACAGCATATGGTCAACATGAGTTTTTATTTTATTTTTTCAACTTTTTCATACTTTACCATCCATATGGATGGCGACTGGGAATAGTAACCTGTTGTGAGCGCAGTGGTAGCAGAGCGAGGCACCTTGTCCAAAGCATGTGAGGGGGCATTTTTCACTAATTGGGGTTCCCTGTGTTGTGACAGTGAAAACAACACCAGAAAAATAAAAATCAGGTGTCGATTTTTTTCTGTGTCAACCATTTTTCATGGTGACCTTTTCATATATCAACCTTTTGTACCTGTTGACCTTTTCCAAAGTCGACATAACGACCACGTTGACCTTTTGTGCATGTCAATCTTTTCATTGTCAACCATTTGATGTCGACCTACTTCTTACTATAAATCGATTGAACCAAAACCATTATTACTGTGTGTGTACCACTGTTAACAACAAACCTACAAGCCTGGTTAAGGACATCTCTGTGAACAAAACTCAATTTCACATTCCGCTGTACACCCGTATCAATAAATAGGAGGCCTGACACAACTGTAAAAATGGACATCATGATGGGGTTGCTATGTTTTTGTCTCATACATACACATACTGTATGCTTTACTTTTTACATTCTTACCAGTAGCAGGATTCTGACTGGTTCTCTCTTTTGTAAATATATACAGAATTCCACACAGGTTTGATTGAGTGGTCATGAAATTTCCAAAACTTAAAAAAGAAATATGTTATCTTTCTGGCTGGAATTAAAATACGTGTTAGAAATCTCTTGTAGTCACATGACAGTCCAAAGCTTCCAGCTGAAATTAGTGG
Source organism: Pseudophryne corroboree (assembly GCF_028390025.1). NCBI lineage: Eukaryota > Metazoa > Chordata > Amphibia > Anura > Myobatrachidae > Pseudophryne > Pseudophryne corroboree. The sequence continues at coordinate 305,541,821 of NC_086452.1, read as the reverse complement.
TACACCAAATGTGTCTTTCAACCTGTTAGGAAAAATAAAAAATAAATCAACATAGATTGTTTTTAATGAGATTAATAATTGTCATCTCTACTGAGCTAAGACTCATTATATTTTAAAATCGTATTTTAAAGTCAAACTAGCAAGTTTCATTTTCTCTTTGTAAATGTCGATTATAGGGCAGGATTTACTAACAGGAAAATGCTTTAAAATAAACAACCCATTTTTGGGCGTTTTACCACATTTTCCATATGTACTGTACTAAAGCCACGAAGCCAGGTTTCCGATGCGGAGGGTAATGCCAGCTATAGCTACAGCTGGCATTACCCTATAGAAGCCTATGGGCTTCTTACTGCATCAGTGCTGACAGACGGATCCAACTCTGACCTGCATTCCAAAGTGCCAACATTGGGAATATGCTTATTCTCTATCTACAATATTAATGCCACTGTACTAGAAGCGATTAAGCAAAAAGCATATTTGAGCTTAGTCTGCCTTTAACTACTTAGCAAAAAAAAAATTCCCCACAAAACAGAAATTTACGTGTTTTTTTTTAATTAAACAAAGTTAAAAAAAAGTATTTTTAATAGAATATTCAAATATTTTAACTCAAAAAATTATATATCTAGGGGGTGTTCGGTGTTATGCATCCACCCGTCCTCCCCTTTTCTATAGGCACCCATCATAAAATAACTTTCCACCCCCTATTGGCAATAGATCCCCCACCGGTCTTAAATTCTAATAATAATACCCTCTACACCCCAATGGTAGTAAATCATTCCCCCATTAAAAGCATGTTTTCTGCAACCCCAAATGCTGAGTGGCCGGGCATGAAAAGGAAGGCAGCAGGTGTAGCTGATAGGGGGTTAAGTGAAGAATAAAGGAGGCTACAGGAAAAACAGTGTCAACAGGTGCTGATGATTGCAGCTTCAGGCACCGTTTGTGTGAGTAAGAAGGCGCTTAGGACTGGGAACATCAATGCCAGCAGCTCAGCTTCCTCTCCTCACTCCTCTGTATGTTGCTCTGACCGCAGGTCTCCTGCTGCTCCTCCATTCTCCTCCTCCCCCTGCTTCCTGTAGCTGGGGCTGGGCTAGAGAGGTTCTCAAAAGTGTCCCAGGTGTGCCTCTTTCCCCTATATTCCCAGATGTTCCTCTTTTCGCTATATCCCCATGTGTGCCTCTTTACCTATATCCCCATGTGTGCCTCTTTACCTATATCCCCATGTGTGCCTCTTTCCCTATATCCCCATGTGTGCCTCATCCCAATGTCGGCCTCTTTCGCTATATCCCCATGTCTGCCTCTTTCCCCTATATCCCCATGCCTGCCTCTTTCCCTATATCCCCATGTTTGCCCCTTTCCCTATATCCCCATGTCTGCCCCTTTCCCTATATCCCCATGTCTACCTCTTTCCCTATATCCCCATGTCTGCCTCTTTCCCTATATCCCCATGTGTGCCTCTTTCCCTATATCCCCATGTGTGCCTCATCCCAATGTCGGCCTCTTTCGCTATATCCCCATGTCTGCCTCTTTCCCCTATATCCCCATGCCTGCCTCTTTCCCTATATCCCCATGTCTGCCTCTTTCCCTATATCCCCATGTCTGCCCCTTTCCCTATATCCCCATGTCTGCCCCTTTCCCTATATCCCCATGTCTGCCTCATCCCAATGTTTCCCTCTATCGCTATATCCCCATGTCTGCCTCTTCCCCCTATATCCCCATGTCTGCCTCTATCCCTATATTCCCATGTCTGCCTCTTTCCCCATGTCTGCCTCTTTCCCTATATCCCCATGTCTGCCTCTTTCCCTATATCCCCATGTCTGCCTCTTTCCCTATATCCCCATGTCTGACTCTTTCCCTATATCCCCATGTGTGCCTCATCCCAATGTCGGCCTCTTTCGCTATATCCCCATGTCTGCCTCTTTCCCCTATATCCCCATGCCTGCCTCTTTCCCTATATCCCCATGTCTGCCCCTTTCCCTATATCCCCATGTCTGCCCCTTTCCCTATATCCCCATGTCTGCCTCTTTCCCTATATCCCCATGTCTGCCTTTTTCCCTATATCCCCATGTCTGCCCCTTTCCCTATATCCCCATGTCTGCCTCTTTCCCTATATCCCCATGTCTGCCTCTTTCGCTATATCCCCATGTCTGCCTCATCCCAATGTCTGCCTCTATCGCTATATCCCCATGTCTGCCTCTTCCCCCTATATCGCCATGTCTGCCTCTTTCCCCCCTATCCCCATGTCTGCCTCTTTCCCTATATCCCCATGTCTGCCTCTTTTGCTATATCCCCATGTCTGCCTCATCCCAATGTCTGCCTCTATCGCTATATCCCCATATTTGCCTCTTCCCCCTATATCGCCATGTCTGCCTCTTTCCCCCCTATCCCCATGTCTGCCCCTTTCCCTATATCCCATGTCTGCCTCTTTCCCTATATCCCCATGTCTGCCTCTTTACCTATAACCCCATGTCTGCCTCTTTCCCTATATCTCCATGTCTGCCCCTTTCCCTATATCCCCATGTCTGCCCCTTTCCCTATATCCCCATGTCTGCCTCTTTCGCTATATCCCCATGTCTGCGTCATCCCAATGTCTGCCTCTATCGCTATATCCCCATGTTTGCCTCTTCCCCCTATATCGCCATGTCTGCCTCTTTCCCCCCTATCCCCATGTCTGCCTCTTTCCCTATATCCCAATGTCTGCCTCTTTCCCTATATCCCCATGTCTGCCCCTTTCCCTATATCCCCATGTGTGCCTCTTTCCCTATATCTCCATGTCTGCCCCTTTCCCTATATCCCCATGTCTGCCCCTTTCCCTATATCCCCATGTCTGCCTCTTTCCCTATATCCCCATGTCTGCCTCATCCCAATGTCTGCCTCTATCGCTATATCCCCATGTCTGCCTCTATCCCTATATCCCCATGTCTGCCTCTTCCCCCTATATCCCCATGTTTGCCTCTATCCCTATATCCCAATGTCTGCCTCTTCCCCCTATATCCCCATGTCTGCCTCTTTCCCTATATCCCCATGTCTGCCTCTTTCCCTATATCCCCATGTCTGCCTCTTTCCCTATATCCCCATGTCTGCCTCATCCCAATGTCTGCCTCTATCGCTATATTCCCATGTCTGCCTCTTCCCCCTATATCCCCATGTCTGCCTCTTTCCCTATATCCCCATGTCTGCCTCTTTCCCTATATCCCCATGTCTGCCTCATCCCTATGTCTGCATCTATCGCTATATCCCCATGTCTGCCTCTTCCCCCTATATCCCCATGTCTGCCTCTTTCTCTATATCCCCATGTCTGCCTCTTTCCCTATATCCCCATGTCTGCCTCATCCCAATGTCTGCCTCTATCGCTATATCCCCATGTCTGCCTCTTTCCCCCCTATCCCCATGTCTGCCGCTTTCCCTATATCCCCATGTCTGCCTCTTTCCCTATATCCCCATGTCTGCCTCTTTCCCTATATCCCCATGTCTGCCTCTTTCCCTATATCCCCATGTCTGCCCATTTCCCTATATCCCCATGTCTGCCTCTTTCGCTATATCCCCATGTCTGCCTCATCCCAATGTCTGCCTCTATCGCTATATCCCCATGTTTGCCTCTTCCCCCTATATCGCCATGTCTGCCTCTTTCCCCCCTATCCCCATGTCTGCCTCTTTCCCTTTATCCCAATGTCTGCCTTTTTCCCTATATCCCCATGTCTGCCTCTTTCCCTATATCCCCATGTCTGCCCCTTTCCCTATATCCCCATGTCTGCCCCTTTCCCTATATCCCCATGTGTGCCTCTTTCCCTATATCCCCATGTCTGCCCCTTTCCCTATATCCCCATGTCTGCCTCTTTCCCTATATCCCCATGTCTGCCCCTTTCCCTATATCCCCATGTCTGCCCCTTTCCCTATATCCCCATGTCTGCCTCTTTCCCTATATCCCCATGTCTGCCTCATCCCAATGTCTGCCTCTATCGCTATATCCCCATGTCTGCCTCTATCCCTATATCCCCATGTCTGCCTCTTCCCCCTATATCCCCATGTCTGCCTCTATCCCTATATCCCAATGTCTGCCTCTATCCCTATATCCCAATGTCTGCCTCTATCCCTATATCCCAATGTCTGCCTCTTCCCCCTATATCCCCATGTCTGCCTCTTTCCCTATATCCCCATGTCTGCCCCTTTCCCTATATCCCCATGTCTGCCTCTTTCCCTATATCCCCATGTCTGCCTCATCCCAATGTCTGCCTCTATCGCTATATCCCTATCTCTGCCTCTTCCCCCTATATCCCCATGTCTGCCTCTTTCCCTATATCCCCATGTCTGCCTCTTCCCCTATATCCCCATGTCTGCCTCTTTCCCTATATCCCCATGTCTGCCTCATCCCAATGTCTGCCTCTATCGCTATATCCACATGTCTGACTCTTCCCCCTATATCCCCATGTCTGCCTCTTTCCCTATATCCCCATGTCTGCCTCTTTCCCTATATCCCCATGTCTGCCTCATCCCAATGTCTGCCTCTATCGCTATATCCCCATGTCTGCCTCTTCCCCCTATATCCCCATGTCTGCCTCTATCCCTATATCCCCATGTCTGCCTCTTTCCCTATATCCCCATGTCTGACTCTTTTCCTATATCGCCGTGTCTGCTCTTTCCCTATATCCCCATGTGTGACTCTTTCCCTATATCCCCATGTGTGCCTCTGCTCCTACTAACCTCATGTGTGCGTCTTTCACCTACAGTATATAAGCTGTGTTTATGCCACCCCTCCCTCTGTGATTCTGCCCCTCCCTCTTGTATGCCTCAGTCTCCTTTCCCATCAGTGCCTCTGCTCACTTTCCTATATAATATACAGTCTATATATCTTTGGTATGTTCCCCTTACATGTCTCTGTCCCCTCTACCCCTCTGACACTCCACCCCCCTCCCCCACTCTGTGCCTCTGCTCCCTATGCCATGTGTATCTCTGCCCCCCCCCCCCCCCCTCCATTCGTGCCTCTACTTCTTTCCCCATATGTACCTCTGCTACCTCCCCATGGGTGCCTATGCTTACTCTCCATGGCTGGCAGCTGCCATCTGAAGAAGCACAGACCAACAGAAGCAAGAGCGTGTACATCGCCACATGACCTGAAACATGGCAGGTAAGTACAATTTTCTATTAATAATAATTTTATTTCTATTTTATGTGCATGTGTAACTTAGTAGGTGAGGTTGAAAAATGAATAGTAGTCCATCGACTTCAACCTGAATTATATCGCATTCCCTAATTTAGGTTAAAGGCTATGTCCTTGTATATCTTTATCCGTTAGAAATTTGTCTAACCTATTTTTAAACGCATTGACTGAGTCCGCCATTACAACCTTCTCTGGCAGTGTATTCCATATTCGTATTGCCCTTACAGTGAAGAATCCCTTCCTGCGCTGAGTACGAAATTTCCTCTCCTCCAGCCTTAGCGGGTGTCCGCGCGTTTTGTGTAGAGGTCTCTTAGTAAACAACTCACATGATAGCGCCACATATTGCCCCTTTATATATTTGTAAATATTAATCATATCTCCTCTTAGTCGTCTCATTTGTAGTGTAAACATATCTAACCTAGAAAGCCTCTCCTCGTAGTCCAGTGTCTCCAACCCCTTAATCAATTTGGTAGTTCACCTCTGAACCTTTTCAAGTTCTAACATGTCTCTCTTATAGTGTGGTGCCCAGAACTGTACACAATACTCAAGATGCGGCCCTACCAATGATTTGTACAGTGGCAGGATTACGCTCTCATCCCTTGTCTCAATTCCCCTTTTAATGCATGCTAACACCTTATTTGCCTTTGTTGCTGCACTTTGACATTGTGTGTTGCTGCTAAATCTACTATCAATGAACATCCTCAAATCCTTTTCTAATACAGTTTCCCCTATTTTTTCCCTATTTAATTGGTAGGTTGCATGTTTATTCTTAGTCCAAAAGTGCATAACTTTACATGTTTCCACATTAAACCTCATACACCATTTCATTGCCCAAACTTCCAGTATAAATAAATCGCTCTGAAGAGACTCCACATCCACATCTGACTTGATTACCCTACATATTTTAGTATTGTCTGCAAAAATTGACACTGCTTTCTAGTCCTTCTCCTAAATCATTAATAAATATATTAAACAATAGTGGCCCCAGCACAGAACCCTGCGGTATTCCACTGATTACTTTAGTCCAGGTGGAAAACATCCCATTAATCACCACTCGCTGTTCCCTGTTATCAAGCTAATTACTCACCCATGTACAAATAGTGTCTCCTATACCGAGTTCCCTTAATTTGAAAATCAGCTTCCTGTCGGGTACTGTGTCGAAAGCTTTTGCAAAATCTAGATAAACCACATCAACTGCATTACCCTGGTCGAGACTCGAGATTGTCGCTTACTATCTCATAGAAGCTAATTAAATTAGTTTGGCATGACCTATTTCTCACAAAATCATGCTGGTTCTTATTAATAGTATGGGAGTTCTCCAAGTAATCCTGTATGCTGTCTCTTAGTATACTTTCCAATAGTTTCCCCACTATTGATGCCTGACTAACCGCATGGGGAGAATCAGCGTGGCATTTGTTGTGTGATGTGGATAGAGTCAGTGTGGCATTTGTTGTGTGATGTGGATAGAGTCAGTGTGGCATTTGTTGTGTGATGTGGATAGAGTCAGTGTGGCATTTGTTGTGTGATGTGGATAGAGTCAGTGTGGCATTTGTTGTGTGATGTGGATAGAGTCAGTGTGGCATTTGTTGTGGGATGTGGGGAGGGTCAGTGTGGCATTTGTTGTGTGATGTGGATAGAGTCAGTGTGGCATTTGTTGTGTGATGTGGGGAGGGTCAGTGTGGCATTTGTTGTGTGATGTGGATAGAGTCAGTGTGGCATTTGTTGTGTGATGTGGATAGAGTCAGTGTGGCATTTGTTGTGGGATGTGGATAGAGTCAGTGTGGCATTTGTTGTGTGATGTGGATAGAGTCAGTGTGGCATTTGTTGTGGGATGTGGGGAGGGTCAGTGTGGCATTTGTTGTGGGATGTGGGGAGGGTCAGTGTGGCATTTGTTGTGTGATGTGGATAGAGTCAGTGTGGCATTTGTTGTGTGATGTGGATAGAGTCAGTGTGGCATTTGTTGTGGGATGTGGATAGAGTCAGTGTGGCATTTGTTGTGTGATGTGGATAGAGTCAGTGTGGCATTTGTTGTGGGATGTGGGGAGGGTCAGTGTGGCATTTGTTGTGGGATGTGGGGAGGGTCAGTGTGGCATTTGTTGTGTGATGTGGATAGAGTCAGTGTGGAATTTGTTGTGGGATGTGGGGACGGTCAGTGTGGCATTTGTTGTGGGATGTGGGGACGGTCAGTGTGGCATTTGTTGTGGACGTGGGGAGGGTCAGTGTGGCATTTGTTGTGGACGTGGGGAGGGTCAGTGTGGCATTTGTTGTGGACGTGGGGAGGTGACATTTTCATTTATTTGCCATGGGCGCCTTCAAAGCTAGTTATGCCTCTGCACATGTGAAATCACAAGTTATCTGGCATGGCTGCCAGTGCCCTATGTGAGCCTTGTAGGAATGACTACCTGGCTGGCCAAGTCTGCTACCGGGCAACTGGCTCAGGCACCACATAATTTTTCTGGCACATTTAATCTGGGGAGGGAGCAGCAGGCAGTGGTCAGTTAGTACCGTATAGTTTGCGACCAGCCCCTGATCCCATGTCATCTCCTCCTCCAACAGGTCAGTTTCTTCCTGTCTTTTTTTTCTTCATTCTCCTCAATCTGTTCTTGCCTATGTCAGCCTTTCAGACTCTTTCTCGCCTATGCCTGCATTCTGCCTTCTTCCTCTCTGTGCCAGCCTCTATGCCTATCTTCTTTCAGTGCCAGCCTTTCTGCCCATCCTCTGTAGCAGCTTCCCTTCACCTCCTCTGTGGCAGCCTTTTTGCCCATCCTCTGTTCGCACCAGCTTCTCTTACTCTGCACATCCTCTGTCTGCACCAAACTCTCTTCCCATCCTCTGTCTGCACCAGCCCCTCTACCATTCTTCTGCGCCAGTCTCTGCCCATTCTCTCTCTGCACCAGCCTCTCTTCCCCTTTCTCTGTGCCAGCATTTCTGTCCATTTTCTTGTCTGCAGCAGCCTCTATGCACATCCTCTGTCTGCACTAGCCTCTCTTCCCATCCTCTGAGCCATCCTTTTTTTACACCTCTTGCACCCATCTGTTGCTTGCACCAGCATATCTTCCCACTGCCTCTCCCCATCACCCACTGCCTGTCACCCTCTCTCTCCTTTTACCCTCTCCTTGCCACCCACTGCTTGTCACCTCCTTCCTGTCACTCTATCTCTCCTGTCACCTTCTGCCTCTCCCTGTCACCATCTGCCTCTCACCTGCCTCTCACTGACACCCTCTGCTTCTCCTCATCACCCACCTCTCCCCGTAACCCTCTGAATGTCACTCCCTGCTTATCCCCAGTGTCACCCACTGTCTTTCAGTCACTGCTTCTCCCCAGGGTCACTCACTGCCTCTTTCCAGTGTTACCCACTGCCTCTCCCATTTCTAGGAGGACACAAATTAATAGTTTGCAGGGGGACGCTGAACACCCTAGCACTGGCCCTGGCCACTGTCCATCAGTTACTCAAATCTCAGAGCTGAGTCTCTTGTGCAATTCAATAAACATCCAATACATGTCTAAAAAGTCTAAAAATGACTGTAAACTTCATAAAATGTAACCACATTAATTATGTATTACATCTGAATAACACAAAGAAAATTGCTGAACTCTGTATGTTTTACCATTAAGAAAAAAAATATTTTTTTTAGGAATCACAGTATTGTTATGATCTGATTATGAAAAGATTTTAAAGAAAAAACAAATGTGATTCATCACTAGGGGATATCCTATTAGCCCCAATGCCAGTGCGCTCTTCCCCCAGTGCCGGAATTTATGGGGGATTATGCTTTGAGCGCCTCAGACATCCGAAGCATAATCCCTGATAAGCAGCCCTTCAGAGCCACGATAACACATGAGTCCAGGAACTTATCCCAGATCCCATGTGCCTGTAAACGTGAATTTTTCGGCTGAAAAAAAAGGGGGGGGGGGGGTTTAATAGTATAGCCCGATACCACAGGACTAAAATTGCGGCGGGAAAAAAATTGCCAAAAAAGTAACAGGGCTAATAGGATTCCCCCACAGAGAGTCAAAATTCCTTCCTTTGAGTCATTATTTGCCAGTTCAATGTACAGAAGCGGCTTAGTCAACGTGAATCAGTCAACTAGAGTAGACTAGAGAGTTGCATACTGGTATCTTATCAACTACCATCATCATTACTCACCTTCATGTATAATTATTATTTATTCCTATAATCCTATAAACTGGGTTTGTAGATTAGGAGCATTATAGAAAACTGTGTAAATAGTATAACATTCACACATTTTTCCTCTGTATATGAAGGGTATACTGTACATAGCTAATCCCTATACATTAAAAGAAAACTTTGCTTGCCATTGGAGATACTGTATATATATATATATATATATATATATATATATATATATAGAGTGGGGGGATATGGGTACCGGCGACTAGTGTTGTTTAAAACATGATCATTAAAAGTAAAAATGTATGAGCCAATCTTAAAAGTTGCCTATCTTAAAAGTTAAGTCAGAATTCCTTACCTTTTACAAAGACTTTTATGCTTTTACCAGTGCTTGTGAATTTTATATATTTTATTCCACTTTTATATATTATTAAAAAAACTTGTTTGTTAATCTTATATATTTTTTGGCTCATAAATTTTAACTTTTAATGATCATGTTTTAAACAACACTAGTCGCCGGTACCCATATCCCCCCACTCTATACTCTTTTTAGCAGTACTGTACCAATACTGCACTCTTAAGGGTTGATAGACACCTACAGTTAGGTTACGTGTGTGTTTTTAGTTTTTTAAATATAAGTGATTTTTAATCCACTTTACTTACTGAGATTGTACCCCACAAGTGGCGCTGTATCATTTTCTGCTACACACATATATATATATATATATATATATATTTATTAGAGATGAGCGGGTTCGGATCCCTGAGATCCGAACCCTACTGGACCTCCCTACCCAAGTCTGGATCCGAGTCAGGATCGGGTTTTCCCGCCTGACTCGGAAACCCAAATGAGGCAAAACGTCATCATCCCGCTGTCGGATTCTCGCGGGATTTGGATTCCATATAAGGAGCCACACGTCGCGGCCAATTTCACTCCAGTCTCGGAGAGTGTATTGAGAGGACGTGTCCTCAGTGTCTGTGTGGGCGGGAAAGGGGGGTGGCGAGTCTTGTGCTGTGTTGTGCTGCTCAGTTCAGTCCAGTGTAGTCAGTGTATTGTGCTGCATCAGTCCAGCCAGTCACAGTGTTGGTGTCCTCTGCTGCCATATGTCCCCAGTGCTGCTGGCTGCTGTATAAGTCCTTTGCATTTTGCTGTGTTGTCTTGCATCAGACCAGGGGTAGTGTCTCTCTTGTGCAGCATCAGTCCAGTGACCAGTCACAGTGGTGGTGTCCTCTGCTGCCATATATCCAGTGTAGCTGTATAATTCCCTTTCAGTGGTGCTGTGTTGTCCTGCATTAGACCAGGGGAAGTGTCTTGTGCAGCCTCAGTCCAGCGACCAGTCACAGTGGTGGTGTCCTCTGCTGCCATACATCCAGTGTAGCTGTATAAGTCCCTTTCAGTGGTGCTGTGTTGTCCTGCATTAGACCAGGGGAAGTGTCTTGTGCAGCTTCAGTCCAGTGACCAGTCACAGTGGTGGTGTCCTCTGCTGCCATATATCCAGTGTAGCTGTATAAGTCCCTTACAGTGTTGTTGTGTTGTGCTGCATCAGACCAGTGGTAGTGTCCTGGCCATCAGTCATTCCAGTGACGAGGCAGTCACAGTGGTATATGCTTCTGCTGTATGTCTTCTGCTGCCATATAATAATAGTAGTAATAATAATAATAATTACAACAACAAGTCCCTTACAGTGTTGCTGTGTTGTGCTGCATCAGACCAGTGGTAGTGTCCTGGTCATCAGTCATTCCAGTGATGAGGCAGTCACAGTGGTATATGCTGCTGCTATATGTCCACTACTGCCGTATAATAATAATAATAATAATAATAATAATAATAACAACAACAACAACAAGTCCCTTACAGTGCTGTTGTGTTGTGCTGCATCAGACCAGTGGTAGTGTCCTGGCCATCAGTCATTCCAGTGACCAGGCAGTCACAGTGGTATATGCTTCTGCTATATGTCCACTGCTGCCGCATAATAATAACAATAATAACAGCAACAAGTCCCTTACAGTGTTGCTGTGTTGTGCTGCATCAGACCAGTGGTAGTGTACTGGCCATCAGTCATTCCACAGTGGTATATGCTGCTGCTATATGTCCAGTGCTGCTGTATAATAATAATAATAACAACAACATAAAGTCCCTTATAGTGTTGCTGTGTTGTGCTGCATCAGACCAGTAAAAGTGTCCTGGCCATCAGTCATTCCAGTGACGAGGCAATCACAGTGGTATACGCTGCTGCTATATGTCCACTGCTGCCATATATTATTAATAACAACAACAACAAGTCCCTTACAGTGTTGCTGTGTTGTGCTGCATAAGACCAGTGGTAGTGTCCTGGCCATCAGTCATTCCAGTGACGATGTAGTCACAGTGGTATACACTGCTGCTATATGTCCACTGCTGCCATATAATATTTATAACAACAACAAGACCCTTACAGTGTTGTTGTGTGGTGCTGCATCAGACCAGTGGTAGTGTCCTGGCCGTCAGTCATTCCAGTGATGAGGCAGTCACAGTGGTATACGCTGCTGCTATATGTCCACTGCTGTCATATAATAATAATAATAATAATAATAATAATAATAATAATAAAAACAACAACAACAAGTCCCTTACAGTGTTGCTGTGTTGTGCTGCATCAGTCCAGTGGTAGTGTCCTGGCCATCAGTCATTCCACAGTGGTATATGCTGCTGCTATATGTCCACTGCTGCTGTATAATAATAATAATAATAATAATAACAACAACAACAACATAAAGTCCCTTATAGTGTTGCTGTGTTGTGCTGCATCAGACCAGTAATAGTGTCCTGGCCATCAGTCATTCCAGTGACGAGGCAGCCACAGTGGTATACGCTGCTGCTATATGTCCACTGCTACAGTATAATAATAATAATAATAATAATAATAACAACAACAACATAAAGTCCCTTACAGTGTTGCTGTGTTGTGCTGCATCAGTCCAGTGGTAGTGTCCTGGCCATCAGTCATTCCACAGTGGTATATGCTGCTGCTATATGTCCACTGCTGCTGTATAATAATAATAATAATAATAATAATAATAACAACAACATAAAGTCCCTTACAGTGTTGTTGTGTTGTGCTGCATCAGACCAGTGGTAGTGTCCTGGCCATCAGTCATTCCAGTGACCAGGCAGTCACAGTGGTATATGCTGCTGCTATATGTCCACTGCTGCCGCATAATAATAATAATAATAATAATAATAACAACAAGACCCTTACAGTGTTGCTGTGCTGTGCTGCATCAGACCAGTGGTAGTGTACTGGCCATCAGTCATTCCACAGTGGTATATGCTGCTGCTATATGTCCACTGCTGCTGTATAATAATAATAATAATAATAATAATAATAATAATAATAACAACAACAACAACATCAAGTCTCTTACAGTGTTGTTGTGTTGTGCTGCATCAGACCAGTGGTAGTGTCCTGGCCATCAGTCATTCCAGTGACGAGGCAGTCATAGTGGTATACGCTGCTGCTATATGTCCACTGCTGCCATATATTATTAATAACAACAACAACAAGTCCCTTACAGTGTTGCTGTGTTGTGCTGCATAAGACCAGTGGTAGTGTCCTGGCCATCAGTCATTCCAGTGACGATGTAGTCACAGTGGTATACACTGCTGCTATATGTCCACTGCTGCCATATAATATTTATAACAACAACAAGACCCTTACAGTGTTGTTGTGTGGTGCTGCATCAGACCAGTGGTAGTGTCCTGGCCGTCAGTCATTCCAGTGATGAGGCAGTCACAGTGGTATACGCTGCTGCTATATGTCCACTGCTGTCATATAATAATAATAATAATAATAATAAAAACAACAACAACAAGTCCCTTACAGTGTTGCTGTGTTGTGCTGCATCAGTCCAGTGGTAGTGTCCTGGCCATCAGTCATTCCACAGTGGTATATGCTGCTGCTATATGTCCACTGCTGCTGTATAATAATAATAATAATAATAATAACAACAACAACAACATAAAGTCCCTTATAGTGTTGCTGTGTTGTGCTGCATCAGACCAGTAATAGTGTCCTGGCCATCAGTCATTCCAGTGACGAGGCAGCCACAGTGGTATACGCTGCTGCTATATGTCCACTGCTACAGTATAATAATAATAATAATAATAATAATAATAATAACAACAACAACATAAAGTCCCTTACAGTGTTGCTGTGTTGTGCTGCATCAGTCCAGTGGTAGTGTCCTGGCCATCAGTCATTCCACAGTGGTATATGCTGCTGCTATATGTCCACTGCTGCTGTATAATAATAATAATAATAATAATAATAACAACAACATAAAGTCCCTTACAGTGTTGTTGTGTTGTGCTGCATCAGACCAGTGGTAGTGTCCTGGCCATCAGTCATTCCAGTGACCAGGCAGTCACAGTGGTATATGCTGCTGCTATATGTCCACTGCTGCCGCATAATAATAATAATAATAATAATAATAATAATAACAACAAGACCCTTACAGTGTTGCTGTGTTGTGCTGCATCAGACCAGTGGTAGTGTACTGGCCATCAGTCATTCCACAGTGGTATATGCTGCTGCTATATGTCCACTGCTGCTGTATAATAATAATAATAATAATAATAACAACAACAACAACATCAAGTCTCTTACAGTGTTGTTGTGTTGTGCTGCATCAGACCAGTGGTAGTGTCCTGGCCATCAGTCATTCCAGTGACGAGGCAGTCATAGTGGTATACGCTGCTGCTATATGTCCACTGCTGCCATATAATATTAATAACAACAAGACCCTTACAGTTTTGCTGTGTTGTGCTGCATCAGAGCAGTGGTAGTGTCCTGGCCATCAGTCATTCCAGTGACGAGGCAGTCACAGTGGTATACGCTGCTGTTATATGTCCACTGCTGCCATATAATATTAATAACAACAACAACAACAACAACAAGACCCTTACAGTGTTGCTGTGTTGTGCTGCATCAGTCCAGTGGTAGTGTCCTGGCCATCAGTCATTCCAGTGACGAGGCAGTCACAGTGGTATACGCTGGTGCTATATGTCATCTGCTGCCATATAATATTAACAACAACAACAACAACAACAACAACAACAAGACCCTTACAGTGTTGCTGTGTTGTGCTGCATCAGACCAGTGGTAGTATCCTGGCCATCAGTCATTCCAGTGACGAGGCAGTCACAGTGGTATACGCTGCTGCTTTATGTCCACTGCTGCCATATAATAATAACAACAACAACAACAACAACAACAACAAGTCCCTTACAGTGTTGTTGTGTTGTGCTGCATCAGACCAGTGGTAGTGTCCTGGCCATCAGTCATTCCAGTGACGAGGCAGTCACAGTCGTATATGCTGCTGCTGTATGTCTTCTGCTGCCATATAATAATAGTAGTAATAATAATAATAATAATAATAATAATAATAATTACAACAACAAGGCCCTTACAGTGTTGCTGTGTTGTGCTGCATCAGACCAGTGGTAGTGTCCTGGTCTTCAGTCATTCCAGTGATGAGGCCGTCACAGTGGTATACGCTGCAGCTATATGTTCACTGCTGCCGTATAATAATAACAACAACAAGTCCCTTACAGTGTTGTTGTGTTGTGCTGCATCAGACCAGTGGTAGTGTCCTGGCCATCAGTCATTCCAGTGACCAGGCAGTCACAGTGGAATATGCTGCTGCTATATGTCCACTGCTGTCGCATAATAATAATAACAACACCAAGTCCCTTACAGTGTTGCCGTGTTGTGCTGCATCAGACCAGTGGTAGTGTACTGGCCATCAGTCATTCCACAGTGGTATATGCTGCTGCTATATGTGCACTGCTGCTGTATAATAATAATAATAATAATAATAATAACAACAACAACAACATAAAGTCCCTTACAGTGTTGTTGTGTTGTGCTGCATCAGACCAGTGGTAGTGTCCTGGCCATCCGTTATTCCAGTGACGAGGCAGTCACAGTGGTATACGCTGCTGCTATATGTCCACTGCTGTCGTATTATAATAATAACAACAACAACAAGTCCCTTACAGTGTTGCTGTGTTGTGCTGCATCAGTCCAGTGGTAGTGTCCTGGCCATCCGTTATTCCAGTGACGAGGCAGTCACAGTGGTATACGCTGCTGCTATATGTCCACTGCTGCCATATAATAATAATAACAACAACAA
Organism: Pseudophryne corroboree; assembly: GCF_028390025.1. Classification (NCBI taxonomy): domain Eukaryota; kingdom Metazoa; phylum Chordata; class Amphibia; order Anura; family Myobatrachidae; genus Pseudophryne; species Pseudophryne corroboree. Next base: position 305,526,360 of record NC_086452.1, on the reverse strand, counting down.
CAACAACACCAACAAGTCCCTTACAGTGTTGCTGTGTTGTGCTGCATCAGACCAGTAGTAGTGTCCTGTCCATCAGTCATTCCAGTGACGAGGCAGTCACAGTGGTATACGCTGCTGCTATATGTCCACTGCTGCCGCATAGTAATAATAATAATAATAATAATAATAATAATAATAATAATAACAACAACAACAACAACAAGTCCCTTACAGTGTTGTTGTGTTGTGCTGCATCAGACCAGTGGTAGTATCCTGGCCATCAGTCATTCCAGTGACGAGGCAGTCACAGTGGTATACGCTGCTGCTTTATGTCCACTGCTGCCATATAATAATAACAACAACAACAAGTCCCTTACAGTGTTGTTGTGTTGTGCTGCATCAGACCAGTGGTAGTGTCCTGGCCATCAGTCATTCCAGTGACGAGGCAGTCACAGTCGTATATGCTGCTGCTGTATGTCTTCTGCTGCCATATAATAATAGTAGTAATAATAATAATAATAATAATAATTACAACAACAAGGCCCTTACAGTGTTGCTGTGTTGTGCTGCATCAGACCAGTGGTAGTGTCCTGGTCTTCAGTCATTCCAGTGATGAGGCCGTCACAGTGGTATACGCTGCAGCTATATGTTCACTGCTGCCGTATAATAATAACAACAACAAGTCCCTTACAGTGTTGTTGTGTTGTGCTGCATCAGACCAGTGGTAGTGTCCTGGCCATCAGTCATTCCAGTGACCAGGCAGTCACAGTGGTATATGCTGCTGCTATATGTCCACTGCTGTCGCATAATAATAATAACAACACCAAGTCCCTTACAGTGTTGCCGTGTTGTGCTGCATCAGACCAGTGGTAGTGTACTGGCCATCAGTCATTCCACAGTGGTATATGCTGCTGCTATATGTGCACTGCTGCTGTATAATAATAATAATAATAATAATAATAATAATAATAACAACAACAACAACAACAACAACAACAACAACAACAACAACATAAAGTCCCTTACAGTGTTGTTGTGTTGTGCTGCATCAGACCAGTGGTAGTGTCCTGGCCATCCGTTATTCCAGTGACGAGGCAGTCACAGTGGCATACGCTGCGGCTATATGTCCACTGCTGTCATATTATAATAATAATAATAACAACAACAACAAGTCCCTTACAGTGTTGCCGTGTTGTGCTGCATCAGACCAGTGGTAGTGTACTGGCCATCAGTCATTCCACAGTGGTATATGCTGCTGCTATATGTGCACTGCTGCTGTATAATAATAATAATAATAATAATAACAACAACAACAACATAAAGTCCCTTACAGTGTTGTTGTGTTGTGCTGCATCAGACCAGTGGTAGTGTCCTGGCCATCCGTTATTCCAGTGACGAGGCAGTCACAGTGGTATACGCTGCTTCTATATGTCCACTGCTGTCGTATTATAATAATAATAATAACAACAACAACAAGTCCCTTACAGTGTTGCTGTGTTGTGCTGCATCAGTCCAGTGGTAGTGTCCTGGCCATCCGTTATTCCAGTGACGAGGCAGTCACAGTGGTATACGCTGCTGCTATATGTCCACTGCTGCCATATAATAATAATAACAACAACAACAACAACACCAACAAGTCCCTTACAGTGTTGCTGTGTTGTGCTGCATCAGACCAGTAGTAGTGTCCTGTCCATCAGTCATTCCAGTGACGAGGCAGTCACAGTGGTATACGCTGCTGCTATATGTCCACTGCTGCCGCATAGTAATAATAATAATAATAACAATAATAATAATAATAACAACAACAACAAGTCCCTTACAGTGTTGTTGTATTGTGCTGCATCAGTCCAGTGGTAATATCCTGGCCATCAGTCATTCCAGTGACAAGGCAGTCAAAGTGGTATACGCTGCTGCTATATGTCCACTACTGCCGTATAATAACAATAATAACAACAACAATCCCCTTACAGTGTTGTTGTGCTGCATCAGACAAGTGGTAGTGTCCTGGCCATCAGTCATTCCAGTGACGAGGCAGTCACAGTGGTATATGCTGCTGCTATCTGTCCACTGCTGCCGTATAATAATGACAGTAACAACAACAACAAGTCCCTTACAGTGTTGCTGTGTTGTGCTGCATCAGACCAGTGGTAATGTCCTGGCCATCAGTCATTCCTGTGCCGCATATTGGGGGTCATTCAGAGTTGATCGCTAGCAGAAAATGTTCGCTGTGCAGCGAAGCTTTTCAGTCGCACTGCTGGCCGCAGAGTGATTGACATGAAGTGGGCGTTTCTAGGTGGCAGCTGACCGTTTTCAGGGAGTGTTCGGAAAAACACAGGCGTGCCAGGAAAAACGCAGGTGTGGCTGGGTGAATGCAGGGCGTGTTTGTGACGTCAAAACAGGAACTGAACAGTCTGAAGTCATCGCAAGCGCTGAGTAGGTCTGAAGCTACTCTGAAACTGCACAAAATTATTTTGTAGCCGCTGTGCGATCCTTTCGTTCGCACTTCTGCTCAGCTAAAATAAACTCCCAGTGGGAGGCGGCATAGCATTTGCACGGCGGCTAAAAACAGCTAGCGAGCGATCAACTCGGAATGACCCCCATTGTCTTATATGACTCCCAAAAAATAATGGAGAACAAAAATTTGGAGGATAAAATAGGGAAAGATCAAGAACCTCTTCCTCCTAGTGCTGAAGCTGCTGCCACTAGCCATGACATAGACGGTGAAATGCCATCAACATCGTCTGCCAAGGCCTATGCCCAATGTGATAGTAGAGGGCATGTAAAATCCAAAAAGCCAAAGTTCAGTAAAAAGAACCAAAAAAAGAAATTTAAATCGTCTGAGGAGAAACGTAAACTTGCCAATATGCCATTTACGACACGGAGTGGCAAGGAATGGCTGAGGCCCTGGCCTATGTTCATGGCTAGTGGTTCAGCTTCACATGACAATGGAAGCCCTCATCCTGCCGTTAGAAAAATTTAAAGAGTTAAGCTGGAAAGAGCACAGAAAAGAACTGTGCGTTCTGAGATGGTATCACAAATCCCCAAGGAGAGTCCAAGTTTGTCTGCGGTTGCTATGCCTGACCTTTCCAACACTGGACGGGAAGAGGTGTCTCCTTCCAACATTTGCACGCCCCCTGCAAGTGCTGGAAGGAGCACCCACAGTCCAGTTCCTGATATTGAAATTGAAGATGTCACTGTTGAAGTACACCAGGATGAGGATATGGGTGTTTGCTGGCGCTGAGGAAGAAGTTGACGATGAGGATTCTGATGGTGATGTGGTTTGCTTAAGTCAGGCACCGGGGGAGACACCTGTTATCCATGGGATGAAGAAGCCCATTGTGATGCCTGAGAAAACTACCAAAAAGCCACCTCTTCGGTGTGGCATTATTTCTCCACAAATCCAAATAACAGGTGTCAAGCCATCTGTTGCCTCTGTCAATCTGTAATAAGTAGAGGTAAGGATGTTAACCACCTAGGAACATCCTCCCTTATACATCACCTGCTACGCATTCATCAGTAGTCAGTGTCAAGTTGTGAAACTTTGGGTAAGAGCGTAAGCAGTCCACTGACACCTAAATCTCTTCTTCCTCTTGTACCCAAGCTCCTGCAAGCCACACCACCAACTCCCTCAACGTCAACTTCCTCCTCAGTCAGTAGTCCTGCAGGCCATGTCACTGTCAAGACTGAGGAGTCCTCTCCTAACTGGGATTCCTCCGGAGGATCCTTGAGTGGTACGCCTACTGCTGCTGTTGCTGCTGCTGCTGCTGTTGTTGCTGCTGGGAGTCGTCCCAGAGGGGAAGACCACTTGTACTACTTCCAGTAAGCAATTGACTGTCCAACAGTCCTTTGTGAGGAAGATGAAATATGACAGCAGTCATCCTGTTGCAAAGCGGATAACTGAGGCCTTGACAGCTATGTTGGTGTTAGACGTGCGTCCGGTATCTGCCATTAGTTCAGTGGGACTTAGAGAATTGTTTAAGGTACTGTGTCCCCGGTATCAAGTCCTATCTAGGTTCCAATTCTCTAGGCAGGCGATACCGAGAATGTACACAGACCTCAGAAAAAGAGTCACCAATGTCTTACAAAATGCTGTTGTATCCAGCGTCCACTTAACCACAGACATGTGGACAAGTGGAACAGGGTAGATTAAGGACTATATGACTGTGACAGCCCACTGGGTAGATGTATTGCCTCCCGCAGCAACAACAACAGCAGCGGCACCAGTAGCAGCATCTCGCAAACGCCAACTCATTCCTAGGCAGGCTACGCTATGTATCAACGCTTTCCGTAAGAGGCACACAGCTGACAACCTCTTACAGAAACTCAGGAACATCATTGCAGATTGGCTTACCCCAATTGGACTATCCTGGGGATTTGTGATATCGGACAATGCCACCAATATTGTGCGTGCATTACATCTGGGCAAATTCCAGCATGTCCCATGTTTTGCACATACAATTACTTTGGTGGTGCATAATTTTTTTTTTAAATAACAGGGGTGTGCAGGAGATGCTGTCGGTGGTCCGAAAAATTGCGAGCAACTTTCGCCATTCTGCCACTGCGTGCCGAAGACTGGAGTGCCAGCGAACACTCCTGAACCTGCCCTGCCATCAATTGAAGCAAGAGGTGGTAACGAGGTGGAATTCAACACTCTATATGCTTCAGAGGATGCAGGAGTAGCAAAAGGCCATTCAAGCCTATACATCCACCTACAATATAGGCAAAGGAGGGGTAATGCACCTGACTCAAGCGCAGTGGAGAATGATTTCCATCTTGTGCAAGCTTCTCCAACCCTTTGAACTTGCCACACGTGAAGTCAGTTCAGACACTGCCAGCTTGAGTCAGGTCATTTCCTTCATCAGGCTTTTGCAGAAGCAGCTGGAGAAATTGAAGGAGGAGCTAAGACGGAGCGATTCCCCAAAGTATGTGGGACTTGTGGCTGTAGCCCTTCATTCGCTTTGCCAGGATTCAAGGGTGATCAATCTGTTGAAATCAGAGCACATTTTGGCCACCGTGCTCGGTGGCGGATCCAGGGGATGGGCACTCGGGCCCGTGCCCCCCCTGTCATTTGTGGCAGTTTTTTTTTTTTAAATCGGCCACAGCTCTGCAGCAATCTCCCCTTGATAGAGCCAGCGCTCCCCACTGACAGCCGTCGTACTCACACTGTCAGCCGCCAGCGCTGCGCTGCACCTCCTCCTGCATCGTAACCAATGGCAACCCGGCGCCCACGTCACGCTGTGCGCTGCCGCTCTCTCCTCCTGAACCGCGCGCTGCCGCTCTCACCTCCTGTACCCAGCCCGCCTCCTGCACTCACAGTGCGCTCTCTCCTGCTGTACCTGCGGTATATGAGCACCATTAGGAGTCCTGTCCTATGATGCCAGCCAGTGGGGTAAAGCCTTAAGGTATTTTCTAAGTATATGTGATAGGGGGAGGGGGAGGGGGGGGGAGCGTGCAAGGTTGTCAGGGAATCCTTCATTGTTTCTTTCCTGAAACAAAGTTATGTCCCAGTATCTCACCCTCAGCCCCCCCGTCCCTGTATCTCCCCCTCAGCACCCTCCCCCTCCCTGTATCTCCCCCTCAGCACCCTCCCCCTCCCTGTGTCTCCCCCTCAGCACCCTCCCCCTCCCTGTGTCTCCCCCTCAGCACCCTCCCCCTCCCTGTCTCTACCCCTCAGCACCCTCCCCCTCCCTGTGTCTCCCCCTCAGCACCCTCCCCCTCCCTGTCTCTCACCTCTCAGCACCCTCCCCCTCCTTGTCTCTCCCTCTCAGCACCCTCTCTCTCCCCCTCAGCACCCTCCCCCTCCTTGTCTCTCCCCCTCAGCACCCTCCCCCTCCCTGTCTCTCCCCCTCAGCACCCTTCCCCTCCTTGTCCCTCCCCCTCAGCACCCTCCCCCTCCCTGTCTCTCCCCCTCAGCACCCACCCCCTCCCTGTTCCTCCCCCTCAGCACCCTCCCCCTCCCTGTCTCTCACCTCTCAGCACCCTCACCCTCCTTGTCTCTCCCCCTCAGCACCCTCTCTCTCCCCCTCAGCACCCTTCCCCTCCTTGTCTCTCCCCCTCAGCACCCTCCCCCTCCTTGTATCTCCCCCTCAGCACCCTCCCCCTCCCTGTATCTCCCCCTCAGTACCCTCACCCTCCCTGTCTCTCCCCCTCACATATACACACATATATATATATATATATATATAGATATACATATACATACATACATACATACACACACACACACACACACACACACACACACACACACACACACACACACACGTGTGTATGTATGTGTGTATGTATATATATATATATATATATATATATATATATATAAAAAGCCAGATACTCAGGAACGGCACTCCCAGACATGAAGATTAATCACATGTACAAGTGGTAAGTTTTCAAGTAGCGTTTCAGTGACCGTTTATTGTGTAGCGGCACTTTCCTCAGACAACAAACATACAAAAACTGATAGCATTTAAATACGTGTACACCTCCAAAAGACCAATCACCGGGGTCGGTAATACCATCCCATCCGGTTACACGTCAGTAATGACCTCACCTCAGTCCACTCCCTGTCACCCACTGCCAGTCACTCTATACCCAGTCACACACTACCAGTCACATTCTCCCAGTCACCCTCTCTCCCACTGCCTGTCACCCACTGCCAGTCACTCTCCATCAACCACTAGCTGTCACCAACTGATAGTCACTCTCCCTGTCACCTACTGCAAGTCACTCTCTCACTCTCTCCCTGTCCTGTGAGGCCACGCCCCTTGTAGTGGGGACACACCCCTTTTCTGCGAGCGAATGCGCTGAAGGCGCACGCAAATGTACTTGCCCCTTCCATGGTGCCCCCCCTATCATTTTCTTCTGGATCTGCCCCTGACCGTGCTCGATCCTAGGTTTAAAGCCTACATTGTATCTCTCTTTCCAGCAGACACAAGTGTGCAGAGGTGCAAAGACCTGCTGGTTAGTAAATTGTCAACTCAAGCGGAACGTGACCCTACAAAAGCTTGTCCTTCAATTTCTCCTGCCACTGGGGCTGCAAGGAAAAGGATAAGATTTCCTAGCCCACCCGCTGGCGGTGATGCAGGGCAGTCAGGAGCGAGTTCTGACATCTGGTCCGGACTGAAGGACCTGCCAACGATTACGGACATGTCTACTGTCACTGCATATGATGCTGTCACCATTGAAAGAATGGTGGAGAATTATATGAGTGACAGCATCCAAGTAGGCATGTCAGACAGTCCGTATCTATACTGGCAGGAAAAAGAGGCAATTTGGATGCCCTTGCACAAACTGGCGTTATTTTACCTAAGTTGCCCCCCCTCCAGTGTGTACTCTGAAAGAGTGTTTAGTGCAGCCGGTAACCTTGTCAGCGATTGGCATAGGAGGTTACTTCCACTAAATATGGAGAAGATGATGTTCATCAAAATGAATTATAAATTCCTCCGGGAAGACCTTTACCAGCAATTGCCTCCAGGAAGTACACAGGGACCTGTGATGGTGGATTCCAGTGGGGACGAATTAATACTCTGTGAGGAGGAGGAGGAGGATATACACAGTGAAAGGGGTGAGGAATCGGAGGATGAGGATGAAGTTGACATCTTGCCTCTGTAGAGCCAGTTTGTGCAAGGAGATTGCTTCTTTTTTGGTGGGGGCCCAAACAAACCAGTCATTTCAGTCACAGTCGTGTGGCAGACCCTGTTGCTGAATGATTGGTTTGTTAAAGTGTGCATGTCCTGTTTATACAACATAAGGGTGGGTGGGAGGGCCCAAAGACAATTACATCTTGTACCTCTTTTTCTTCTTTGCATCATGTGCTGTTTGGGGACTAGTTTTTTTAAGTGCCATCCTGTCTGTAACTACAGTGCCACTCCTAAATGGGCCAGGTGTTTGTGCCGCACACTTGTGTCGCTTAGCTTAGCCATCCAGCTACCTCATTGCACCTCTTTTTCTTCTTTGCATCATGTGCTGTTTGTGGATTAGTTTTTGAATAGTGCCATATTTTCTGCAACTGCAGTGCCACTCCTAGATGGGCCAGGTGTTTGTGCCACACAGTTGTGTCGCTTAGCTTAGTCATACAGCCACCTTGGTGCAACTTTTAGGTCTAAAAACAATATTGTGAGGTGTGAGGTGTTCACAATAGACTGGAAATGAGTGGAAATGAATGTTATTGAGGTTAATAATACTGTAGGAGCAAAATTAGCCCCAAATTCTGTGATTTTAGCTGTTTATGTTTTTTCCAAAAATTATCCAGATCCAAAACCAAAACCAAAACACGAAAGGGTGGTTTTGGCAAAACCAAGCTAAAACCAAAACACAAAAGTGGAATTAGAACCAAAACCAAAACACGAAAAGTGCCAGCCACACATCTCTAAAATATATATTATATTATATTATATATATATATATATATATAGCAGCACCCTACAGCGCCGGAAACACAGCGTGCTGCTGGAGCAGCAGCGTGATTCACAGTGGGCTTCTCCTTTCATTGTTTGCCTACTTAAAGAGTGAGTTGCTTTATGTTTGTCTGTTACGCCTTGACAAAGAGGCTGGATTAGCCTCGAAACGTTGGTACTTTTGTATATGCCAATCCACATGAAAGTTTGATTAAGACCACTGGAGTTCCGCTATATTTTTTCCATTGTACCTGAAGCTACAGAGGGCACCCGTGGAAGTTTGACATTCTGTTTGGAGGGTTGCGGCGTCCAACGCTAAATATATATATATATATATATATATATATATATATATACACACACACACATACACTGCTCAAAAAAATAAAGGGAACACTTAAACAACACAATGTAACTCCAAGTCAATCACACTTCTGTGAAATCAAACTGTCCACTTAGGAAACAACACTGATTGACAATCAATTTCACATGCTGTTGTGCAAATGGAATAGACAACAGGTGGAAATTATAGGCAATTCGCAAGACACCCCCAATAAAGGAGTTGTTCTGCAGGTGGTGACCACAGACCACTTCTCAGCTCCTATGCTTTCTGGCTGATGTTTTGGCCACTTTTGAAAGCTGGCGGTGCTTTCACTCTAGTGGTAGCATGAGACGGAGTCTACAACCCACACAAGTGGCTCAGGTAGTGCAGCTCATCCAGGATGGCACATCAATGCGAGCTGTGGCAAGAAGGTTTGCTGTGTCTGTCAGCGTAGTGTCCAGAACATGGAGGTGCTACCAGGAGACAGGCCAGTACATCAGGAGACGTGGAGGAGGCCGTAGGAGGGCAACAACCCAGCAGCAGGACCGCTACCTCCGCCTTTGTGCAAAGAGGAACAGGAGGAGCACTGCCAGAGCCCTGCAAAATGACCTCCAGCAAGCCACAAATGTGCATGTGTCTACTCAAACGATCAGAAACAGACTCCATGAGGGTGGTATGAGGGCCCAACGTCTGCGGCTGGGGGTTGTGCTTACAGCCCAACACCGTGCAGACATTTGGCATTTGCCAGAGAACACCAAGATTGGCAAATTCGCCACTGGCGCCCTGTGCTCTTCACAGATGAAAGCAGGTTCTCACTGAGCACATGTGACAGACGTGACAGAGTCTGGAGACGCCAAGGAGAACGTTCTGCTGCCTGCAGCATGACCGGTTTGGGAGTGGGTCAGTAATGGTGTGGGGTGGCATTTCTTTGGGGGGCCGCACAGCCCTCCATGTGCTCGCCAGAGGTAGCCTGACTGCCATTAGGTACCGAGATGAGATCCTCAGACCCCTTGTGAGACCATATGCTGCTGCGGTTGGCCCTGGGTTCCTCCTAATGCAAGACAATGCTAGACCTCATGTGGCTGGAGTGTGTCAGCAGTTCCTGCAAGACGAAGGCATTGATGCTATGGACTGGCCCGCCTGTTTCCCAGACCTGAATCCAATTGGGCACATCTGGGACATCATGTCTCGCTCCATCCACCAACGCCACGTTGCACCACAGACTGTCCAGGAGTTGGCGGATGCTTTAGTCCAGGTCTGGGAGGAGATCCCTCAGGAGACCATCCACCACCTCATCAGGAACATGCCCAGGCGTTGTAGGGAGGTCATACAGGCACGTGGAGGCCACACACACTACTGAGCCTCATTTTGATTGTTTTAAGGACATTACATCAAAGTTGGATCAGCCTGTAGTGTATTTTTCCACTTTGACTCCAAATCCAGACCTCCATGGGTTAATAAATTTGATTTCCATTGATAATTTTTGTGTGATTTTGTTGTCAGCACATTCAACTATGTAAAGAACAAAGTATTTAATAAGAATATTTCATTCAGATCTAGGATGTGTTGTTTAAGTGTTACCTTTATTTTTTTGAGCAGTATATATATATATATATATATATATATATATATATATATATATATATATTCCAGAAATATATTGGTAGGTTAATTGGCTCCCAACTAAAAAAAATGAACCCTAGTGTGAATGTGTGTGCATGTGTGTATGTTAGGGAATATAGGGGGTCATTCCGAGTTGTTCGCTCGGTAAATTTCTTCGCATCGCAGCGATTTTCCGCTTAGTGCGCATGCGCAATGTCCGCACTGCGACTGCGCCAAGTAAATTTGCTATGCAGTTAGGAATTTTACTCACGGTTTTTTCTTCGTTCTGGTGATCGTAATGTGATTGACAGGAAGTGGGTGTTTCTGGGCGGAAACTGGCCGTTTTATGGGAGTGTGTGAAAAAACGCTACCGTTTCTGGGAAAAACGCGGGAGTGGCAGGAGAAACGGAGGAGTGTCTGGGCGAACGCTGGGTGTGTTTGTGACGTCAAACCAGGAACGACAAGCACTGAACTGAACGCACTGGAAGAGTAAGTCTCGAGCTACTCAGAAACTGCACAGAGAAGTCTTTTCGCAATATTGCGAATCTTTCGTTCGCAATTTTGATAAGCTAAGATTCACTCCCAGTAGGCGGCGGCTTAGCGTGTGCAAAGCTGCTAAAAGCAGCTTGCGAGCGAACAACTCGGAATGACCCCCATAGATTGTAAGCTCCACTGGGGCAAGGACTGATGTGAATTGGCAAATACTCTCTGTAAAGTGCTGCAGAATAAGTGCGCGCTATATTAATAACTGGTAGTAATAATAATAATAATAATAATATGGGTTGGGATCCCGTGAATGTCAGTTGGGAGACCGCCGGTCACAATACCAATGCCGCAACGCAGAGATCCCAATTTTTAGATGCCCGGAAGGAGGGGGAGCGCAACGAAGACCCTTGCGGGCTTGTTGCGATTACCACAGATTCTATTCCCACTTTAAGGCTGTCGTGGACACCCATATAGTCCCTGTAAATCGGCGTGCCGACTGTTGAGATTGTGAGGGGGCGGGATCCCGGCTCAAGTACTGTGACATAACTGCATTCCAAATGTGTGTGTGTGTGTGTGTGTATATATATATATATATATATATATATATATATATATATATATATATATATATATATATATATATATATATATATATATATATATATATATATATATATATATATATATATATATATATATATATATTTGGGGCAGTACAGATGGCGTAATGGTTAACATTACTTCCTCGCAGCACTGAGGTCATGGATTCGATTCCCACCATGGCTCTAATGTGTGGAGTTTGTATATTATCCTCGTACTTGCATGGGTTTCCGCCGGGTACTCCGGTTTCCTCCCACAATCCAAATATATACTGGTAGGTTAATTGGATCTCAACGAAAATTAACCCTAGTGTTAATGTGTGTGCGTGTACATGTGGTAGGGAATATAGATTGTAAGGTCCATTGGGGCAGGGACTGATGTGAATGGCTAAATATTCTCTGTAAAGCGCTGCGGAATATGTGTGCGCTATATAAATAACTGGTAATAAATAAATAAATATACATACTGTATACACTAGAGATGAGCGGGTTCAATATTACTCGGGTTACCCGAATCTCCTTATTGGCTCACGGATGTGTTTTGGTTAGCCAATAAGAAAGACCCAGAAAAAAAGAACTTGCGATAGTTCTGGCGTTAAGAACCGAGTAAATCCGAACCCGCTCATCTCTAGTATACACACACATACAGGGCTGAGTACTGTGAAACATGCTGATCTGAAAAGTTCAAGCTTCTGACTTTTTGAGCCTACAAGAGTGATCAGAATAAAATAATTTTGGAGAACGTTTGTCTGGTTGGTGTGTAGAGCTTATTGAGGAACCAGGTCACAGGAGTCCTGCTCTTCTCTTTATGCATAGTCTTCGCTATAAAATACACCAGTCAAGTCACCTTTCTGCAATACTATTAAAATACAATCACAATACATTTGACCCTTCCATTGTAATGGGGCCTATGATGAGGAAGGAATACCTTATTTGAAACCACACTTTCATTGCAGTAAACATTAAATATGTATTATGAATTGTGTCAAGAGCAAGACATTGGAGACAAATATATACTTCATTTTACTTCAGCATACTCACGAGAGAATCTGGTAAGTGGCATAGGTACAAGTTGGACCAAGGATGACACAGCCCAATTCATTTTTCTCCTGTAGAATCAATAGAAAGGTGACTTAGCTGTGCAATATCATTTGCCAGAAAAACATGTTTACTGTATGTTCACAACAGACTTACTTTCAGTTTCTTCAGTTTCTCTACTCCTTCGCATCCACTGGATACACATCCTGCTGTCAAGTATAGCTCTGTTGTAAACACTTGGTAGTTTACATTTAAAGTTACATCTTTTCCTATGAAGTAGATGAGAAAAATGTTTACTCTTACAGAGGTCCCATACATTTTGTTAATATATAAAGATCAGAATTTGGTTTGTTATATTGTTAGTTTCACTGGTCATCCATTAGTGGCAATCAAGTACTCCATATAATTTAAGATGTCTCCTCTGCTGTGGTTCATACAATCAACAGGTAATTACAGATATTAACTCTAATTTATTGATTAGTGAAAAGTGTTGATTTTTCTTGTTTTAAACACATCAAAATTTGTTTTGTCTACGTGAAAAGTGCTTTGGTTAAAAAATTGTTTATGTCTGATGCAGGCTCAATTAATTTTGTGTAAGGAGAGTATGTGAGAGCTGACGGTTGGCAGAATGGCTGTAAATGCTATCATTCAGTCCTAAGAGGGTGGTAGTATGCAGGGGCAGATTGTGATGGAAAACCAACCCAGGAATTTATGGAAGCAGTCCTAATCGGGGCGAGGTCTGCTGGGGGGGGGGGGGGGGGGGTTCCTTCTGATAGGGTCTGATTCTGAGTTGGATGTAGTTGCGGCCTTCTTTGTGTCTTTTGTTGTTGTTGTTGCGTTGGTGACTTTATGCTAATGTTTCTACAATGCAGTTTCCTAGTGTACATGTGTGCATCCAAAAATACAAGGGCTGAGACGCCCACAGTCAGGGTCTACAGACACTACAATCATGCTTTGTGCATCACCACCATTGGTTGCACCATTGAAACTTTCACCAGCCATATGCTAGGTGCAGATCATCCATCTGAGTATGGTCTCCAATGTGAGCAATTCAATGTCTCTACTGTATATGCAGCTACTTTCTGCAACATGCCCATACTACGTTACATCTTTGCAGTGGCGTAAGTTCTTTCCAATTGCCCAGAGGCAAAATTTATATTGCCCCCCCCTTATATTTACAGTAGATAAATATATGTATGTGTGTATATGTATATATATATATATTTCATTGTCTTTTATATTAAATTACACATTTCTTAGCAGTTATACCCAGGATTAGAACCCATGACCTGTTACACTGACTGCAGGCACTTTACTGATGGAGCTATTTGCTCCTGTACAGAAAGCCTGAGAATTCTAACTATGAGAAGTTACGTGTAATTGTCAAAGAAGTAACTTTATATAGTAAGAATTCTCATATTTCCTATACAGGAGCAAATAGCTTCATCGGTAAGGTGTCTGTTTCCAGTGTACTAGGTCGTGGGTTCTAATCCTGGGTATGACACTTGTAAAATGTGTATCAATAATAAAAAGGGTGTGACTTGTAAGATACAGGAACCAGTGAGGAAGTGGGCCACTGAAGAGATAGCGGCGGCTATCAATTAACCTAATGGTGTCACAGAATGGGAGGAGAGGTGCCCCCTTCAGAGCAGGAGCCCGGTGGCAGATGCCTCCACTGCCTCCCAGAGTTACGCCTCTGCATCTGTGTCTGTAACCAAACAGGAATGCCCAACACATTTCTAAAACACTTCTTGGTGTGTGTGTGTGTGTGTATATGACTCTGTATGAACACCATTGTGGTGCATGCACATGTGGCATACTTGCCTACCTCTACATGAGGGAGAAAATGCTCTGTTCCTGGACTTTCCTGGTAATGTATGATTGCCATCACCTGTGGTGAAACAACTTTCTTATCAATTAACTAGCTCACCACAGGTGATGGCAATCATACATTACCAGGAAAGTCCAGGAACAGAGCATTTTCTCCCTCATGGAGAGGGTCAGGTAGGCAAGTATGATGTGCGGTGCAACTCAGACACAAGCACAGATGAAAAACATTGCATAAGGAAAAAATAGAACACATTGGCACCCACAGGAAAAATACATGCATTGGCCCCCAGAGCAAACAATAAAACAAATTGGCCTTTACAGGAAAAAATAAATAAATGATAATATAACTTTTGGTATTACAATTTATTTCAAATTTCCACTGCTATCTGAAAGGCCTAGTGACACCCAGAGGTTGTATAATATTTGGCTGTAACATCTACATAGACATTTATTTTAGTAGAAAAAACAAAAGGAGAGGGGGCGATCCAAAGTGCATATAAGTTTTATTTGACAAACAGATAAAAACTGCAACCCAGGTTAGACAGAACTTGTACCAGAGAAATAGACACTGTGGGCAGGTTACCACATGACATAAGATGTTACCATCCAGGAAAAGCTTGTACCGCAGAGCAACGAATCTCAGGAGGCAGTCAACGTGAAACACCAGCCGCTGGAAGATCTGGACATCACCCGGACCCGCCGTGCCGTGTGTGTGAGCGGCAAAACCCTGGACTCTATGGACGTGGTGAGAGGATGCCGAAAGTGAGCACAGGAGCGCGTCACCAAGCCCCGTCCTTACCGGTTTCGTCACAAGGACTTCGTCAGAGGGAGTGACTTGGTGTGTGCCGGGCATTGCTTTTAAAGTGTATTAACACCAATGAGTGCATTTATACTAGGCACTCCTGTTTCTCATAAAGTGCAAACATCATTCACATCACTATCCCTCAGTGCAGTAGCCTTATAAATACAGCAATCAGGTTATACATTTCATCCTAAAAACAGTTCAATTCATACAATAAACAATGTTTAAATGTACTTCAGACATTTTTAGATCTATTCCATACTCAACATCATAAAACATCAATCTAACATCAGGAAAACATTGATGAAAATTTACAAAAGAATATATATAAATGTACATCCAAAATATCAAAAATAAAATGATTATCAAAGACTAACAAATATCACATAATTACAAACTCTATCCACCATAATATGTTCAACAGGCATTTAAAAAAAATAAAAAAAAAATATAAATAATAAATAAAAAATATCAATATATTGACAGTTTCACTCTAACCCCATATCTCAATCGGCAATAAATGGTGTAATTTCATAGCCTTCATTAAGTCCTACTGGTACCAAGGTATTTAACATTAATATCCAGTATGTTTCTATTTTTAACAGTTGATTGTCTCTATCTCCACCTCTTTTATTAATGGCTATTGCTTCAATCCCTTTTATGGTGAGTCCACTAGGATCCATGGGGGTCATTCCGAGTTGTTCGCTCGCAAGCTGCTTTTAGCAGCTTTACACACGCTAAGCCGCCGCCTACTGGGAGTGAATCTTAGCTTCTTAAAATTGCGAACGAAAGATTCGCAATATAGCGAAAAGACATCTCTGTGCAGTTTCTGAGTAGCTCGAGATTTACTCGGCATCTGCGATCAGTTCAGTGCTTGTCGTTCCTGGTTTGACGTCATAAACACACCCAGCGTTCGCCCAGACACTCCTCCGTTTCTCCAGCCACTCCCGCGTTTTTCCCAGAAACGGTAGCGTTTTTTTGCACACACCCATAAAACGGCCAGTTTCCGCCCAGAAACACCCACTTCCTGTCAACCACATTACGATCACCAGAACGAAGAAAAAACCGTGAGTAAAAAACCTAACTGCATAGCAAATTTACTTTGCGCAGTCGCACTGCGGACATTGCGCATGCGCACTAAGCGGAAAATCGCTGCGATGCGAAAAAAATTACTGAGCGAACAACTCGGAATGACCCCCCATATTATGAAATGCCTTAAAGTGCCTAGGGACACTGTGTGTAACAACACCATTCTTGATATTCCGATAATGTTCTAATGCTCTTATTTTCAAGGCTCGTTTAGCTTTCCCTACATAATATTTCTTACAGGGACACGTTAATAGGTATACCACAAAAGTGGTGTTACAATTGATAAAACCGTTAATACTATAAGATTTTTCCAAATGTGTCTCATGATTAT
Organism: Pseudophryne corroboree; assembly: GCF_028390025.1. Classification (NCBI taxonomy): domain Eukaryota; kingdom Metazoa; phylum Chordata; class Amphibia; order Anura; family Myobatrachidae; genus Pseudophryne; species Pseudophryne corroboree. Next base: position 305,509,886 of record NC_086452.1, on the reverse strand, counting down.
TAATAGTTGATCCTTTATCAATAAAAGGGCAAATTTTACATTTACCACACGGAAAACAGCCATTAATCTTCATGAAGTTATGTGATATAGTACTGTACCTAGGTTCTCTGGAATAATTTCAAGCCGACTCTTAGACAAAACATTCTTCATATTTTTTGCTCTTCTATGCACGATCCTGGGAGTATCAGAAATTTCACCAGCTAGCACAGGGTCCAATTTTAAGATATGCCAGTTCTTTTTAAGTATATTGAAAATTTATTTCTGATTATCACTATATTTGGTAATAAACATACAGTCTGCTGCCTTGTCATGTTTTCTTTCAGAACGTGATTCACCAAACAAGAGATAATTTCTATTTATCTCTCTAGCTTTATGTTTAGAGGCTTCTACAATATGTTTGGGATAACCCCTTTCTAAAAGCGTTCTTCATAGACACAGGCTTGTTTATCAAAAGTATCAATATCCATACAATTACGTCGTAAACAAAGGAATTGTGAAACCGGAATATTGTTTTTCCACTGTTGAAAATGGCAACTGGTATAATCAAGATAGCTGTTGCTATCAACGGACTTGAAAAACGTTGATGTTTCAATATGTTGAGTAATGGGAAAGTTTTCAACACTTAGCAATAGATCAAGAAATTCTATACGTTTTGTTTGGAAATTGGACGTAAAAGAGAGATTATATTCATTAACATTGAGTCCCTCAACAAACTTATTAAACCCATTTTCGTCTCCCTTCCAAATTACCAATATATCATCGATATATCGCTTGAACAAAATGATATTATCTGAAAAATTACCGATGATGACCTCAGACTCTCACATACCCATATAAAGGTTAGCTAGACTTGGGGGCGCAAATTGTCCCCATATTTGGAGGAACCACTCACCAAGAAACCCAAAATAATTATGCGTTAAAACAAAATGTAAACAATCACATATGCAGTCAATTAATAAAGGATCAATTTCAACATCTTGAGAAAGGAACAATTTTATAGACTCAATACCTTTCTCATGTGATATAGTGGTATGCAAAGATTGTACATCAATAGTGCCACAATTAAAATCATCACACCACCTAATATCATGGCTTGGACTCTAACCAGGACCCTCTCTCTAATCTCCCCGTAGTGTTTTGACTAGTAGTCATATGGATAGTCTCTGTATTGTATAGAGTTCATTAGAATGTTCTTTGTATTACATACAGTACTGCTTATTTTGATATTCTATGTATTGTATATCATCCATAAATATCTGTATATCTATCATGAAGATGCTTCTTGGATTGCATATTGATTACGAGAATTTCCTTTGTACTGCACTAGCTGTTCTACCCGTTCTTTGCATGGGAGTTTCTGATTTTCATGGTTGTAAATATAAATGAGTGTTAAAAATTTGGTAAATCTATAGAGCTATAAATTTGGGATGTCTTAATGTAAGTAAATATTTATGCATGGTTCTTGGCGTTACCAGAGGAGAACCCATTGCAGATACAGTAAAAAAAAGAAAGGAAAATTTTTGTAGTTTATTAAATTCTACACACTGGAGGTGCAATCCAAATTGTGATCCAATTGTACGTTTGGGCGTTCTTGTTTACCAATGCAAGCTGCGCATTTTTAATGATGTCATCATATCAACCCCCTTTTCATGCCCTTAGAGGAGTTTTATTAAAATTCTAATTACGTAGTTTTCCTATTTCCCACATGAAGAATTCCTATGTCAAATTTTGGCTTCCTAACATATCGGAAAGTAAGAGAATTAGTGATGAGTGAGTGAGTGAGTGAGTGAGTGAGTGAGTGAGTGAGCAAAGGTGTATCAACCTATTGGCCAAGATGGCATTTCGCCAGGGGCGCTGGCCAAGGGGGGAAAGGGAGCGCCACCAGCCAGTGCTACCCATGGCCAGGAGGTAGAATCACATAGTTCTTTCCAGGGAATCCCACGCGTCCTGTTCTTTCAGCCTCGCACTTCCCCCTCCCCCCCCCCCCGGCTTCCCTTCACATGAACTTCCAACTGCAGAGCCGCAGAATCTCTTGCTGTCCAATCACATTGGGCCCATGAGTAATGGCTGACCAATCCCTGGCCAGGATGTGGTCCCTGCAGCACCTTTGCGCCGTAATTCGTTTGTTTCACTACCTCACCCACCGACGTGCGTCCATCCTTGTTCTGCAGCCTGCTCTATCAGCCGCCAGACAGGAATAATGGTATGTATATGGCCTCGTAATGCAGCACATGAGCTCCTGACATTAAACATATAATAGCCATAGAAGGGTTAGTAGCGCCATCTTATGGTCACACCACACCATGCACTAGTCTATACTCTTATGTATGGATGCAGTACTGAGACATCCTCTCCCTGGGTTGGATACTGCAGTTGGCAGGTTACCAGGATGCTATTCCCACAGGGTTTAACTTTCATGCTCTATCTCTGTTGCAGGACGCACCCAAATGCATCAAATTTCCTCAATATATACTGGAAATTGTCTACATATTTTTATTATTTATTTTAAATAATGTCTACAGGGAACCATTGCGCTCTCATTTTGCTAATTCAATTAAGGTGTAGTTCAAGGTCTGTATAAGGATAACGGGTTGGGATTGATATGCTGGCATTCAGGATGCTGGCGGTCAGAACACCGACCGTGGCACCCCGACGTTGAGAATCCCGACAGGGGAAGGTCAGTATACTTACCTTCCCCAATGGCCCCCTGTTCGGGATGCCAGTATTCCGAGTAGTGACGGGATTCTGGCGTCGGTATATCGACTGCCATTATCCCGACCGCCAGGATCCTGACTTGATCCCAAGATAACATAGAAAGCTGGAGTTTCCTTCTAATGCTGGAGGATGAAGTTCAAACGCAACGCTGTGTAAAATATTACCTTGTGAGCCTCCACCTTTCTATATGTGTGTGAAATCCAAAAGTAGTAATATAATGACTTTTAAGAGCTTTTTAATTTTAATGGCACAATGCTCATTGTTAATGTAAACAAGAAAGCTTATTTTATTTACATCTATATTGGCTACACTGCTGTGTGGTGTAATGTGAATAAGGAGTACTATTGTGTGGTAACGGGCCTTTCCATGAGACCACGCCCCTTTTTGGCAAGCGGCTTAGGTGCGCCCTATCCCTAATATTGGGGGGGGGGGGGCGCCAGTTCCTTACTTTGCCAGGGGCGCTCGGACCCCTGTGAGTGAGTGAGTGAGTGAGTGAGTGAGGGCTTTTGCATTTTTGTAGTTTATTAAATTCTACACACTGGATGTGCAATCCAAATTTTGATTCGATTGTCCGTTTGGCTGTTCTCATTCACGCAACGCAAAGCCAGGTGCATGCATTGGTAATGATGTAATTATATCAACCCTCTTTTCATCCCCTTAGGGGAGGTTTCTTAAAATTCTAATGATGAAGTTTTCCTATTTCCCACCGGAAGAATACCTATGTTAAGTTTCAGCTTCCTAACATATCAGGAAGTAAGAGAATTAGCGATGAGTGAGTGAGTGAGTGAGTGAGTGAGTGAGGGCTTTCGCATTTATGTATATAGATTATAGGTACTAGAATACTCTTCTTTGTACAGAGATCATCCGAATTATTAAATTGCTAGCAGGTGAAGCAACACATACTGTAAGATAGTTTTGTCCAACTGCTGTAAGTTAGCGTTATATCACTATATACTGTGTATATATATATACACACACACACACACACACTGCTCGAAAAAATAAAGGGAACACTAAAATAACACATCCTAGATCTGAATGAATGAAATATTCTTATTAAATACTTCGTTCTTTACATACTGTAGTTGAATGTGCTAACAAAATCACACAAAAATTATCAATGGAAATCAAATTTATTAACCCATGGAGGTCTGGATTTGGAGTCACACTCAGAATTAAAGTGGAAAAACACACTACAGGCTGATCCAACTTTGATGTAATGTCCTTAAACAAGTCAAAATGAGGCTCAGTAGTGTGTGTGGCCTCCACGTGCCTGTATGACCTCCCTACAACGCCTGGGCATGCTCCTGAAGAAGTGGCGGATGGTCTCCTGAGAGATCTCCTCCCAGACATGGACTAAAGCATCCGCCAACTCCTGTACAGTCTGTGGTGATGGAGCGAGACATGATGTCCCAGATGTGCTCAATTGGATTCAGGTCTGGGGAACGGGCGGGCCAGTCCATAGCATCAATGCTTTCGTCTTGCAGGAACTGCTAACACACTCCAGCCACATGAGGTCTAGCATTGTCTTGCATTAGGAGGAACCCAGGGCCAACCGCACCAGCATATGGTCTCACAAGGGGTCTGGGGATCTCATCTCGGTACCTAATGGCAGTCAGGCTACCTCTGGCGAGCACATGGAGGGCTGTGCGGCCCCCCAAAGAAATGCCACCCCATACCATTAGTGACCCACTGCCAAACCGGTCATGCTTGAGGATGTTGCAGGCAGCAGAACGTTCTCCTTGGCATCTGTCACATGTGCTCAGTGAGAACCTGCTTCCATCTGTGAAGAGCACAGGGCGCCAGTGGCAAATTTGCCAATCTTGGTGTTCTCTGGCAAATGCCAAACGTCCTGCACGGCGCTGGGCTGTAAGCACAACCCCCACCTGTGGACGTCGGACCCTCATACCATCCTCATGGAGTCTGTTTCTGATCGTTTGAGTAGACACATGCACATTTGTGGCTTGCTGGAGGTCATTTTGCAGGGCTCTGGCAGTGCTCCTCCTGTTCCTCCTTGCACAAAGGCGGAGCTAGTGGTCCTGCTGCTGGGTCGTTGCCCTCCTACGGCCTCCTCCACGTCTCCTGATGTACTGGCCTGTCTCCTGGTAGCGCCTCCATGCTCTGGACACTACGCTGACAGACACAGCAAACCTTCTTGCCACAGCTCGCATTGATGTGCCATCCTGGATGAGCTGCACTACCTGAGCCACGTGTGTGGGTTGTAGACTCCGTCTCATGCTACCACTAGAGTGAAAGCATCGCCAGCTTTCAAAAGTGACCAAAACATCAGCCAGAAAGAATAGGAGCTGAGAAGTGGTCTGTGGTCACCACCTGCAGAACAACTCCTTTATTGGTGGTGTCTTGCTAATTGCCTATAATTTTCACCTGTTGTCTATTCCATTTGCACAACAGCATGTGAAATTGATTGTCAATCAGTGTTGCTTCCTAAGTGGACAGTTTGATTTCACAGAAGTGTGATTGACTTGGAGTTACATTGTGTTGTTTAAGTGTTCCCTTTATTTTTTTGAGCAGTGTATATATATATATATATATACATATATACACACACACACACACACACACACACACACACACACACACACACACACACACACACATATATATACACATACATAGGTTCAGTCTTGGGTCCTCTGCTGTTCTCAATCTATACCTCATCCCTTGGTAAACTAATCAGCTCCTAAGGATTTCAGTATCAGTACGCTGATGATACTCAAATCTACCTATCCTCCCCAGATTTATCACCATATGTATTGGCTCGTGTCACTGAATGCCTGTCTGCCATCTCATCTTGGATGTCATCTCACCACTTCAAACTCAACATTTCCAAAACAGAATTATTTGCCCACCATCCAAAAGTAGTTACCAACCAGATATCTCCATAACTGTTGACAATGCGACTATCCACCTTACCACACAAGCTCGCTGCCTAGGTGTCACCCTTGACTCTGAACTGTCCTTTGTTCCACACATTCAATCTGTCTCTAAATCATGTTACACGCACCTAAAAAAACATATCCAAAATACGCCCTTATCTTACACAAGACACTGCAAAAACTCTAGTCCATGCACTAATCATCTCCCACATTAATTATTGTAATAGTCTCCTTACTGGTCTTCCCAAACATAGGGGGTCATCCCGAGTTGATCACTCGCTAGCTATTTTTTTGCAACATTGCGATCACATAGTCGCCGCCTATGGGGGAGTGTATTTTCGCTTTGCAAGTGTGCGAACGCTTGTGCAGCCGAGCGGTACAAAAAAGTTCTGTGCAGTTTCTGAGTAGGTCTGAATTTACTCAGCCGCTGCGATCACTTCAGCCTATCCGGTCCCGGAATTGACGTCAAACACCCACCCTGCAAACGCTTGGACATGCCTGGGTTTTTCATACCACTCCCAGAAAATGGACAGTTGACACTGATAAACGTCTTCTTCTTGTTAATCTTGTTGTGAACGGCTGTGCGAATGGATTCTTCGTTATATCCATCGCCCAGCACCGATCCGCTTTGTACCCGTACGATGCACCTGCGCATACGCATGCGCAGTTTTGATGAGTTTTGACCTGATCGCAGCGCTGCAAAAAATAGCTATCATCCGATCAGGTTGGAATGACCCCCATAGTCTCTCACCACTACAATCCATTTTAAATGCAGCTGCGAGCCTTATCTTCCTCGCTAAACGTTCTTCGTCTGCTGATCCGCTCTGTCAGTCCCTCCATTGGTTACCGGTATTCTACCGTGTTAAATAGAAAATACTTTTACTTACATACAAGGCTATTAACCAAACTGCACCATCATACATCTCCTCACTCATCTCAAAATATCTCCCTACCAGACCTCTCCGCTCTGCACAAGATCTGCGTCTCTCATCCACATGTATTTACTTGTTCCCACTCAAAATTACAGGACTTTATCCGGGCTTTACCCACTCTGTGGAATGCCCTCCCACGCACAATAAGACTCTCCTCTAGTCTCCAAACCTTTAAACGTTCCCTGAAAACTCATCTCTTCAGACAAGCCTACCAAATTCCAGACCCATCCACATAACTTTCAATGCTTCCCTATCCAATTACATTCTCTCTGTACAGTCCACATAACCTCACATATTTTGTCTTCCAACATCCATTAAGAACCTAGCAATCTGGTGGACCATTATACAATAGGTAGCATCTTATCCTGTGTATCAATGCCTGTTTCCCTATAAATTGTAAGCTTGCAAGCAGGGCCTTCCTACCTCTATGCCTGTCTGTCTTTTCACAGTTTTGTTCTGTTCTATAACTGTTGTTCTAATTGTAAATCGCAACGGAATATGCTGCGCTATATAAGAAACTGCTAATAAATAAATACATACATACACAGTATATATACACAGTATATATATATATATATATATATATATATATATAACAAATGGAGAAGACTGGCACTCCTGTGTTATGTTAGTATTGACCCCGGTGCCAGCAATGAAAGGGTGGATGAATATCAGTGATAGATTCGCGGCACTCACGGGTCTTCTAAGCATGTAACATCCGCACCAGATCAATACATGATGCAGGACCAGGATCAGTCAACGTTTCATTTAATTATATTAAATTTCGCTCTGTCCTGACGAAATTTAATATAATTAAATGAAACATTGACTGATCCTGGTCCTGCATCATGTATTGATCCGGTGCAGATGTTACATGCTTAGAAGAACCATGAGTGCCGCAAATCTATCACTGATAAATATATATATATATAAATATAAATAGTTTTTTTCTTTATTTTTTTAAATCATCAGTCTTGTGATATCTTTGTTGAGGACATTGTAGGCACTAAAATGTGGGGGAGCAAGAGAGTGGCTTGCCTCCCCCCCCCCCCTCCCCCCAGAAAAATAAATAAATAAAATAAAAAAATAATATTTGGGAGGCGGAAGTCAAAGTACTGGGTCGCAGGGTGTTGTGTGGCTACCATCTACAGTTAATACAGGCAGTGTCAGGATTGAGATAATACCCTTTATGGCTGCTCCACCTCTTCCCTCCCCATAGCCCGTCTCTGCCTGCCTCCAGGGCCATACTTCCCCCTGCACCCAGCTTCAACCCCTACAGTGTGTGGCTAGTTATTGTGGACTGGTCTCTCTTCTGGAGCTATCCCTGGAGGGCTGGAGCTATCCCTGGAGAGCTATCCCTGTGGGCTGGTCTCTCTCTTCTGGAGCTATCCCTGGAGCTAGCCCTTCTCACCTCCAACTTCATATGTTCCTCATCTTTTCCCCCTCAGCTCCCCTTTGTCCTTCCACTCTTATCTCATGGCACCCCCTGACCTCCTCCATTTTCAACCAGGTTCAGCTGAAAATGTTCCATTATAAAGTCTCACTACCTACCACGCGTAGCCTCAGCCAGTGTGTGAGCTATGAGTAGATCCTGGGGCTAATTCAGACCTGATCGTTTCCGTGCAAAATTTTGCACGGCCACGATCAGTCACCCTGACATGCAGGGGGACGCCCAGCACAGGGCTAATCCACCCTGCATGTCTGTCCCTCCCCCCGCCGCACAGGTACAAAAGCATTGCATGACGGCAATACTTTTGTACCTGAAGAGTAGCTCTCTACCAGCGCAGCTCCTGCGCACTGGCAGGGAGCTACCCCTCACTCTCCGGGTCGCAGTGGCTGTGTGTAACATCACGCAGCTGCCATGGCCCACCCCCGGCACAGTCTGGGCATGCCTGCATTGCCTGGACTGCGCCCCTAAAATGGCGGGCAAACGCCGCCGCCCCGCCCCCTCTCACCCAGCGAACGCCTCTTCCTGTCAATCAGGCAGAGGCGATCGCTGGGCAGAGATGCCAATCGCATCTCTGGCATGTGCCTGTGCACTGCGGCATCTGCGTATATGCAGATCCAACCAGATCGCCTGCTGTGCAGCAGTAATCAGGTCTGAATCAGGTCCTGTCTCCTCATTTTGTACATAAAGGGGGTTGATCAGACTTGTTAGCAAACCAAAAAAGTTAGCAACTTGGCAAAATCATGTTGTACTGCAGCTGGGGCAGATGTAACATGTGCAGAGAGACTTAAGGCCTATACACACTTGCCGATAAAATGAGCGACGTTGCTCATTTTCCCACTTCCTGAGCGACGTTGTTCATTTTATTGGCAAGTGTGTATGCCGCCAGCGACGAACGATGCGTGGCCCTGTGGGTCGGCAACGGTCGTCGCTGTCAGCAGTGCATGCAAGCTCGATCGCACTGTCATCCAGGAGCTGCATACACGGCTGGTGAGTCATATCGCTCAGTGTGTACAGGCGGCCGCCGACCGCCCTGCCCGGGAGGTGAAACACTAGACTAGATGACGTCGCTCTATGAGCGACGTCGTTAAGTGTGTATGAGCCTTTAGATTTGGGTTGGTTATATTGTTACTGTGCAGGGTAAATACTGGCTGCTTTATTTTTACACTGCAATTTAGATTTTAGTTTGAACATACCCTACCCAAATCTAATAATCACTCTGCACATGTTACATCTGCCCACCTTCAGTGCAACATGGTTTTGCCCAATTGGGTCTACTACGCTTGGCCGGCTGTCAGGATCCCGGCACCTAGCATACCGGCTCCAGGATCCCGACTGCCGGAATGCCAGCAGCGGGGTGAGCGCAAAAGAGACCCACGCTATTTATTCTCCCTCCAGGGGTGTCGTGGACACCTCAAGAGGAAAAATAGTTGTCGGTATCCTGCATCGGTATCCCGGCACCGGTATGCTAAGCGTTGGGATCATGACAGCCGGGATATCGAGTGCCATCTGCCCAATTGCTAACTTTTTTTGGTTTGCTAACAACTCTGAATAACGCCCAAAGTCACTCACATGTTACAGTTATGTTTTAGGGGTATATTTATTATACACATTTTGTGGGAAATCACCAGAAAAATTTTGATACCCTTAAAATGTAAGTATTCTCTGAAGTGTTATAGGGTTTCTGTAGCAGATATCCACATTTCTAGGTAGGTGGTGTGGCAGGTAAGTCAAACTGTCTTTGAGGGGCAACATACAGCGATTAAGGCGTACCAAAATGAAATTATATCTTGCCCCCAACTAAAAAGGTTGTGGCACCCCTGGAGGACATTAATTAATTCCATAGGTCAATAAAGAGTAGCTCTTCATTTTTAAAATATGCCAAGTTAATTCTAGAGATGAGCGGGTTCGGTTTCTCTGAAACCGAACCCGCACGAACTTCATGTTTTTTTTACGGGTCCGAGCAGACTCGGATCCTCCCGCCTTGCTTGGTTAACCCGAGCGCGCCCGAACGTCATCATGACGCTGTCGGATTCTCGCGAGACTCGGATTCTATATAAGGAGCCGCGCGTCGCCGCCATTTTCACACGTGCATTGAGATTGATAGGGAGAGGACGTGGCTGGCGTCCTCTCCATTAGAAATTAGATTAGAAGAGAGAGAGAGATTGTGCAGAGTCAGACAGAGTTTACCACAGTGACCAGTGCAGTTGTTGAGTTAACTTTTATTTATTTTAGTATAATATAATATATCCGTTCTCTGCTATATCCGTTCTCTGCCTGAAAAAAAACGATACACAGCAGCAGCCAGTCACACAGTGTGACTCAGTCTGTGTGCACTCAGCTCAGCCCAGTGTGCTGCACATCAATGTATAAAAGGCAAAGCTTATAATAATTGTGGGGGAGACTGGGGAGCACTGCAGGTTGTTATAGCAGGAGCCCCCAGGAGTACATAATATTATATTAATTTAAAATTAAACAGTGCACACTTTTGCTGCAGGAGTGCCACTGCCAGTGTGACTAGTGGTGACCAGTGCCTGACCACCAGTATAGTAGTATATTGTTGTATGTATTGTATACTATCTCTTTATCAACCAGTCTATATTAGCAGCAGACACAGTACAGTGCGGTAGTTCACGGCTGTGGCTACCTCTGTGTCGGCAGTCGGAACTCGGCAGGCAGTCCGTCCATCCATAATTGTATTACAATATATACCACCTAACCGTGGTATTTTTTTTTCTTTCTTTATACCGTCGTCATAGTGTCATACTAGTTGTTACGAGTATACTACTATCTCTTTATCAACCAGTGTACAGTGCGGTAGTTCACGGCTGTGGCTACCTCTGTGTCGGCAGTCGGCAGGCAGTCCGTCCATCCATAATTGTATTATTATTATAATATATACCACCTAACCGTGGTTTTTTTTTCATTCTTTATACCGTCGTCATAGTGTCATACTAGTTGTTACGAGTATACTACTATCTCTTTATCAACCAGTGTACAGTGCGGTAGTTCACGGCTGTGGCTACCTCTGTGTCGGCAGTCGGCAGGCAGTCCGTCCATCCATAATTGTATTATTATTATAATATATACCACCTAACCGTGGTTTTTCTTTCATTCTTTATACCGTCGTCATAGTGTCATACTAGTTGTTACGAGTATACTACTATCTCTTTATCAACCAATGTACAGTGCGGTAGTTCACGGCTGTGGCTACCTCTGTGTCGGCAGTCGGCAGGCAGTCCGTCCATCCATAATTGTATTATTATTATAATATATACCACCTAACCGTGGTTTTTTTATACCACCTAACCGTGGCAGTCCGTCCATAATTGTATACTAGTATCCAATCCATCCATCTCCATTGTTTACCTGAGGTGCCTTTTAGTTCTGCCTATAAAATATGGAGAACAAAAAAGTTGAGGTTCCAAAATTAGGGAAAGATCAAGATCCACTTCCACCTCGTGCTGAAGCTGCTGCCACTAGTCATGGCCGAGACGATGAAATGCCAGCAACGTCGTCTGCCAAGGCCGATGCCCAATGTCATAGTACAGAGCATGTCAAATCCAAAACACCAAATATCAGAAAAAAAAGGACTCCAAAACCTAAAATAAAATTGTCGGAGGAGAAGCGTAAACTTGCCAATATGCCATTTACCACACGGAGTGGCAAGGAACGGCTGAGGCCCTGGCCTATGTTCATGGCTAGTGGTTCAGCTTCACATGAGGATGGAAGCACTCAGCCTCTCGCTAGAAAACTGAAAAGACTCAAGCTGGCAAAAGCACCGCAAAGAACTGTGCGTTCTTTGAAATCCCAAATCCACAAGGAGAGTCCAATTGTGTCGTTTGCGATGCCTGACCTTCCCAACACTGGACGTGAAGAGCATGCGCCTTCCACTATTTGCATGCCCCCTGCAAGTGCTGGAAGGAGCACCCGCAGTCCAGTTCCTGATAGTCAGATTGAAGATGTCAGTGTTGAAGTACACCAGGATGAGGAGGATATGGGTGTTGCTGGCGCTGGGGAGGAAATTGACCAGGAGGATTCTGATGGTGAGGTGGTTTGTTTAAGTCAGGCACCCGGGGAGACACCTGTTGTCCGTGGGAGGAATATGGCCGTTGACATGCCAGGTGAAAATACCAAAAAAATCAGCTCTTCGGTGTGGAGGTATTTCACCAGAAATGCGGACAACAGGTGTCAAGCCGTGTGTTCCCTTTGTCAAGCTGTAATAAGTAGGGGTAAGGACGTTAACCACCTCGGAACATCCTCCCTTATACGTCACCTGCAGCGCATTCATAATAAGTCAGTGACAAGTTCAAAAACTTTGGGTGACAGCGGAAGCAGTCCACTGACCAGTAAATCCCTTCCTCTTGTAACCAAGCTCACGCAAACCACCCCACCAACTCCCTCAGTGTCAATTTCCTCCATCCCCAGGAATGCCAATAGTCCTGCAGGCCATGTCACTGGCAAGTCTGACGAGTCCTCTCCTGCCTGTGATTCCTCCGATGCATCCTTGCGTGTAACGCCTACTGCTGCTGGCGCTGCTGTTGTTGCCGCTGGGAGTCGATGGTCATCCCAGAGGGGAAGTCGTAAGCCCACTTGTACTACTTCCAGTAAGCAATTGACTGTTCAACAGTCCTTTGCGAGGAAGATGAAATATCACAGCAGTCATCCTACTGCAAAGCGGATAACTGAGTCCTTGACAACTATGTTGGTGTTAGACGTGCGTCCGGTATCCGCCGTTAGTTCACAGGGAACTAGACAATTTATTGAGGCAGTGTGCCCCCGTTACCAAATACCATCTAGGTTCCACTTCTCTAGGCAGGCGATACCGAGAATGTACACGGACGTCAGAAAAAGACTCACCAGTGTCCTAAAAAATGCAGTTGTACCCAATGTCCACTTAACCACGGACATGTGGACAAGTGGAGCAGGGCAGGGTCAGGACTATATGACTGTGACAGCCCACTGGGTAGATGTATGGACTCCCGCCGCAAGAACAGCAGCGGCGGCACCAGTAGCAGCATCTCGCAAACGCCAACTCTTTCCTAGGCAGGCTACGCTTTGTATCACCGCTTTCCAGAATACGCACACAGCTGAAAACCTCTTACGGCAACTGAGGAAGATCATCGCGGAATGGCTTACCCCAATTGGACTCTCCTGTGGATTTGTGGCATCGGACAACGCCAGCAATATTGTGTGTGCATTAAATATGGGCAAATTCCAGCACGTCCCATGTTTTGCACATACCTTGAATTTGGTGGTGCAGAATTTTTTAAAAAACGACAGGGGCGTGCAAGAGATGCTGTCGGTGGCCAGAAAAATTGCGGGACACTTTCGGCGTACAGGCACCACGTACAGAAGACTGGAGCACCACCAAAAACTACTGAACCTGCCCTGCCATCATCTGAAGCAAGAAGTGGTAACGAGGTGGAATTCAACCCTCTATATGCTTCAGAGGTTGGAGGAGCAGCAAAAGGCCATTCAAGCCTATACAATTGAGCACGATATAGGAGATGGAATGCACCTGTCTCAAGTGCAGTGGAGAATGATTTCAACGTTGTGCAAGGTTCTGATGCCCTTTGAACTTGCCACACGTGAAGTCAGTTCAGACACTGCCAGCCTGAGTCAGGTCATTCCCCTCATCAGGCTTTTGCAGAAGAAGCTGGAGGCATTGAAGAAGGAGCTAACACGGAGCGATTCCGCTAGGCATGTGGGACTTGTGGATGCAGCCCTTAATTCGCTTAACAAGGATTCACGGGTGGTCAATCTGTTGAAATCAGAGCACTACATTTTGGCCACCGTGCTCGATCCTAGATTTAAAGCCTACCTTGGATCTCTCTTTCCGGCAGACACAGGTCTGCTGGGGTTGAAAGACCTGCTGGTGACAAAATTGTCAAGTCAAGCGGAACGCGACCTGTCAACATCTCCTCCTTCACATTCTCCCGCAACTGGGGGTGCGAGGAAAAGGCTCAGAATTCCGAGCCCACCCGCTGGCGGTGATGCAGGGCAGTCTGGAGCGACTGCTGATGCTGACATCTGGTCCGGACTGAAGGACCTGACAACGATTACGGACATGTCGTCTACTGTCACTGCATATGATTCTCTCAACATTGATAGAATGGTGGAGGATTATATGAGTGACCGCATCCAAGTAGGCACGTCACACAGTCCGTACTTATACTGGCAGGAAAAAGAGGCAATTTGGAGGCCCTTGCACAAACTGGCTTTATTCTACCTAAGTTGCCCTCCCACAAGTGTGTACTCCGAAAGAGTGTTTAGTGCCGCCGCTCACCTTGTCAGCAATCGGCGTACGAGGTTACATCCAGAAAATGTGGAGAAGATGATGTTCATTAAAATGAATTATAATCAATTCCTCCGCGGAGACATTGACCAGCAGCAATTGCCTCCACAAAGTACACAGGGAGCTGAGATGGTGGATTCCAGTGGGGACGAATTGATAATCTGTGAGGAGGGGGATGTACACGGTGATATATCGGAGGGTGAAGATGAGGTGGACATCTTGCCTCTGTAGAGCCAGTTTGTGCAAGGAGAGATTAATTGCTTCTTTTTTGGGGGGGGTCCAAACCAACCCGTCATATCAGTCACAGTCGTGTGGCAGACCCTGTCACTGAAATGATGGGTTGGTTAAAGTGTGCATGTCCTGTTTTGTTTATACAACATAAGGGTGGGTGGGAGGGCCCAAGGATAATTCCATCTTGCACCTCTTTTTTCTTTTCTTTTTCTTTGCATCATGTGCTGATTGGGGAGGGTTTTTTGGAAGGGACATCCTGCGTGACACTGCAGTGCCACTCCTAGATGGGCCCGGTGTTTGTGTCGGCCACTAGGGTCGCTTATCTTTCTCACACAGTCAGCTACCTCATTGCGCCTCTTTTTTTCTTTGCGTCATGTGCTGTTTGGGGAGGGTTTTTTGGAAGGGACATCCTGCGTGACACTGCAGTGCCACTCCTAGATGGGCCCGGTGTTTGTGTCGGCCACTAGGGTCGCTTATCTTACTCACACAGCGACCTCGGTGCAAATTTTAGGACTAAAAATAATATTGTGAGGTGTGATGTGTTCAGAATAGGCTGAAAATGAGTGTAAATTATGTTTTTTGAGGTTAATAATACTTTGGGATCAAAATTACCCCCAAATTCTATGATTTAAGCTGTTTTTTAGGGTTTTTTGAAAAAAACACCCGAATCCAAAACACACCCGAATCCGAAACGCGGTCGAACCCAAAACACGGCCGCGGAACCGAACCCAAAACCAAAACACAAAACCCGAAAAATTTCAGGCGCTCATCTCTAATTCATGAAGCCCAGCTCTTGCTAGAGATATAGTTCTCTTAGCTCAGCTTGTCAGAGATGGAACATTTCCATTTGCAACTTGTCATACAAACTGCTTTTTTATGAAGTCTGGAGGTACAGTATGAGGACTTGGGGGTTTGTTTACCAAGTATCAGGTTAAGTATACAAAAGGGAAAAAGGGGCGTCTCAGGTTACACTCCAAAAACAATGTTTGCATACACAAATAGTCAGTGGTAAT
The DNA here is from genome assembly GCF_028390025.1 of Pseudophryne corroboree. NCBI lineage: Eukaryota > Metazoa > Chordata > Amphibia > Anura > Myobatrachidae > Pseudophryne > Pseudophryne corroboree. The sequence continues at coordinate 305,494,353 of NC_086452.1, read as the reverse complement.
ATTTCAAACCAGCAAATCCTGATACTATTGCTATTTAATAGGTTAATTTTGACTGGTGCTAGTGGTTCTCCCCCGGGATTGAGTATATTAGCTACACAGAAAGGGAATTTTTTGGCAGATTGCAAAAAAAAACAAAAAACTATTTTTGGGGGGCACACTTTGAACTATATATATGTTGAAAATATTGGTGTACAGATTACTTTAAAATGCAACAATGTGTTAGAAAATAGTCATCCCTATGGGTGAGAGAACAAAAGAGTGTTCCGCACTGAAAAAAATATAAAAACATATATAACGTCTATGTAAGAAAAGGAGAAAATTTTTTTTTTTAATACTAATAATTCTGCACTAATATTCAAAAGGTTAAGTAATTCCTGATTACAGTATGAATAAAATATCTGATGTATATTTGTACTATAATCAAATTTCTAAAAATAGAGGATATGGGCTACCCACTTATATATAGGATGCAGCAGAATATGTGTGTATTTAGATCTCAACACACTCAATAACAGCTGAAGTCTTGTTTCTACGTACTACAACAAAATAAGTTGCTACGATACACATATCTGATTGCTCACTGCCTGTGACCGTTAATAAGATTGTGCTGGATTTATGACCTCTGTGCACGTACTGTTGTTTAGTATTGCTAAAGGGTAAACTCCCTGTTATTTCCACCACAGAACACACAAAGGGCTCGATTGAATTTAACGTGATTTGAACAGCGACGGGACAGAGCTCCTGGAACTATTCAATTCAGTGTGCTGTTATGTTGGAGAATGCCGGTTCTCGTGCCTTAAACATGGCGTTTAGACACAAGATCTGCCATTCTCAACTTAAGTGCCGAGCGCGATGCTGTTTCCGCTTCACTAAGGGCAGAAAACAGCATTGCGCCAGAGTTCTGCTCGCACCCCAGTAGGCGTGCTAAAAAAAATCCTCTAGTCATGCATCACATCACGCTGAATTGAATAGCTCTGGGAGTTACTTCCCGGCAGTATTCAATTTGTGCTGATTTGAATCGAGCCCATAGAGTTTTTATACATTGTGAAAAACACAAGCTTCATATAATTGATACAATGTATCACAGAAAAGGTTACTAATACCCCTTTCACACTGCCAATGCCGGATCCCACCCGGGAATTGGAAACGGGTCCTTCCCTCATGGGATCTGGCATTGGCAGCTGCTGCAGGCTTTCCCGACCCGGCAATATGCCAGGCGGGTTGCCATAGCAGCAGGGGGCGGAGCCGGCAGCGGGGGTGGAGGTGGAGGCGGCGCTGGGAGATGAGCTCATCTCCGCGCCACCTCTCCCTATCTAGTAAACGGGGACCCGGGAGCCCGTTTACGCAGCCACTGACCCAGTATTCAACCCGGGTATAACACTGCTTTATACCCGGGTTGAATTGCCGGGTCAGGCGACCCGCGATTTTGGCAATGCCCCTTTCACACCGCACGCCGACCCGTGTCGACCCGGCAATATGCCGGGTCGATACCGGGTTATTTGTGCGGTGTGAAAGGGGTATAAGTTGGTGAGGTCACTTGTATTTTGAAACGAAAACAATGGTGTGGACAAACAACAAAAACAATCGTCTTTTTGAAAAGATACTCATGACACCACAATATAATTAATAATTAATCACAATGATTCTTAATATCAATCAGATTAGCATGTCCTTTACACATATATCTGTGATAAGTGGGTGTGGTATGGAAGGTAGATAGTAAATAGGTCGACAGTGTCTAGGTCCACCACTATTGGTCGACAGTAACTAGGTCGACAGGGTATTTAGGTCGACATTGTCTATGTCGACAGGTCGAAAGGTTGACATGAGTTTTTATGGTTTTTTGGTGTCGTTTTCTTTGTAGAGTGACCGAGAACCCCAATTAGTGCACCGTGTCCACTCGCATGGCTCACTTTGCTCGCCCTGCTACCATTCCATTCATAGTCCGTGTGGATCATTAAGTATGAAAAGGTTCCAAAAAAAAGAAAAAAATCATGAAAAACTCATGTCGACATTTCGACCTGTCGACCTAGAACATGTCGACCTAGAGACCATGTCGACCTAGAAGCCCTGTCGACCTAGTTACTGTTGACCAATAGTGGTCAAACTAGATAGTGTCGACCTAGTTACTGTCGACCTAGAGACCGGATCCCGTGATAAGTACTCTGGTTATTTTAGGGGGATGTAGTTATGTGACCGGCGGTCACATTACTGATGTCTACACCTTCCCGCCTCCCTCTATATCCTAACAGTCGGCATGCCGACTAGTAGGGACTATTTCCACACGTGGGTGTCCATAGACATAGAGTGGGAATAGAACCTATGGTGAGCACAGCGAGCCCGCATCGTGGCAACCGCAGTGAGCCCACAAGGAATTCCGCCGCCGGGATCCTGCAGTCAGTATGCTGACCGCCAGGATCCCCAGCGGCGGTCACGCATACCCAACCCATTTTAGGCAGTAATCTATAAGTACTGTATTAAAATTACAATATTGGCATGCTGTCATACAATGCATTAACACCATTAATCACTTGTCAGTTAATGATTATTCTCTTAATAGAGAACATTAAAAATCACAGAAACAGCATAAAAAAAAACACATTCTTATCTTCTTAATAGAGAACAAAAACATCCATACAGTATAAATGATGACCGCAGACGTGAGGTTACATGTCTTATCAACCGGAGGTTTATCCATAATATTGCAGATACATAACTAAACAGTCCTCCCATTTGGCCTGCTCTATTAGTTTATATTATAATCATTCTCATGTCAGCAGATTTTGGGGGTCATTCTGACCCGATCGATCACTGCAGTTTATCGCAGCGCAGCGATCGGGTCGAACTGCGCATGCGCCGGCGCATGCCGGGCGTCCGAAGGCTGTCGTTCCCTAGTGATTGCCTCTGCCTGATTGACAAGCAGAGGCGGTCGCTGGGCGGGAGGGGGCGGCACGGTGGCATTTGCCCGCCAATTTGGGGGCGCGGTCCGGCCAACGCAGGCGTGGCCGGACCATGCAGGGGGCGGGCCGCAGCGGCTGCATGACATCACACGTAGCTGCTGCGACAAGGGGCAGCGAAGAGGTTCCCCCGGCCAGCCCCAGGAGCTGCACTGTCCAGGAGTTACTCCTCAAATGCAAAAGCATCGCCCCTGTGCGATGCTTTAGCATTTCTGTGGGGGGGGGCGCACTGACATGCGGGGCGGACTAGCCCTATGAGTGTCTGAGTGCCTGATCGTAGCTGTGCTAAATTTTGCACAGCTACAATCAAATCGGAATGATCCCCTTTGTTCGTTGAAAGTCTTGCCACCTAGCAACAGCTGTTGGATTAAGTGCAAGCCTACCAACATCTGCTCAGATGGTAAAGTGAAAGAAACTTTCACTTAGCGTCTCACACAGTCAGGGGAGCACCACTGATGCACACATGCTGGTCATATGCACGCACCGCAGCTAAAAGGTTAAGCCCTACCCCCTGAGATCAGAATTTACTTCTGCGCTGAAGATGGAGGACTTTGGGGTATGTTTACAAAGGTTTCTAAAAATGAAAAGTAGTGATGTTGCCCATAGCAACCAATCAGATTCTGTCTATCATTTTCTAGGATGATAAAGAAAAATGACAGACAGAATCTGATTGGTTGCTATGGGCAACATCACCATTTTTAATTTTTGGAAGCTTTAGTAAATTTACTCCACTGTGTCTGTTTCTGCTACAGGCACTTTAGCTTTGTCCCCATCTACAGTATCAGCAAGAGGAATAATAGACAGCTCTCACAACATAAGCTGTCTGAGGATACTGATAATTCCTCGTCAGATGAAGAAATTCTGTTCAAAAGAAGGAAAATATGCTAACGGTCATGTGACCGACACTGGAATCCTGACACCAGTCAGGAGACCGGTGCTGGATCACCCACCGACAGCTGACATCCTGAAGGTGAGTATTGGAGTTCATGGTCAGGATTAGGGCCCAGGGAGGCGGAGATTAAGGTTAGGCACTAAGGGGGGTTAGGCACTAAGCGGGGTGGTTAGCTGTAGCCCCCCACAGGGTTAGCCGTTGCTGTTACCCTAGGGGGTGAGCCATAGCCGCCCCTCCCTGAGGGGTAAGGTTAGGATAGGGGACAGGGAATATTCCTATGCCCTCCGAAGTCGGAATTTTCAGTGATGGCATGCTGCTGTGGGCAGTGGCATGCGGCAGGGTGAGGCACGTGAGCCAGAACCTTTCCGGAAATACTAACATTTAAACCAGAGGTTTGACTATATAAAGTATATGACATATACAAAGAATATATTCTAAATATCTACTTTTTATTATTTTAATGGTTTTAGTCAAATCTCTGGAGTAAAAAGTCTACGGCAGGTGAGGCAGTGCCTCCTCTGCTTATCTTTTACGCACATCACTGATCAAAACTCACCAAATTTCCAGCAGTATATACTGCTGCACCTGTGTATAATGCCCACATGAACCCTTTGTCTCATAAATTGTGTGTAAATCTGGCACTAGTACTAGCCAGTGCCTCCTGAGCCATTTACCTCACCGCACGTCCCTGGCTGCCGGTCATGTGACTGCCGGCATCCTGACCGCCAAGATTTTATATGTATTCCATTACTACAAAGTAGTGAGAAAATGCTCTTAAAAAGAGCAGTGTTTCTTCTAGAGATGCCTGGAGAAAACCTCTCTTTCCCAGATAATGGGGGTAATTCCAAGTTGATCGCAGCAGGATGTTTGATAGCAATTGGGCAAAACCATGGCCCTCATTCCGAGTTGTTCGCTCGGTAAAAATCTTCGCATCGCAGCGATTTTCCGCTTAATGCGCATGCGCAATGTTCGCACTGTGACTGCGCCAAGTAAATTTGCTATGCAGTTAGGAATTTTACTCACGGCTTTTTCATCGTTCTGGCGATCGTAATGTGATTGACAGGAAATGGGTGTTTCTGGGCGGAAACAGGCCGTTTTATGGGCGTGTGGGAAAAAACGCTACCGTTTCCGGAAAAAACGCAGGAGTGGCTGGAGAAACGGAGGAGTGTCTGGGCGAACGCTGGGTGTGTTTGTGACGTCAAACCGGGAACGACAAGCACTGAACTGATCGCAGATGCCGAGTAAGTCTGGAGCTACTCAGAAACTGCTACGAGGTGTGTAATCGCAATATTGCGAATGCATCGTTCGCAATTTTAAGATGCTAAGATTCACTCCCAGTAGGCGGCGGCTTAGCATGAGCAAATCTGCTAAAATCCGCTTGCGAGCGAACAACTCGGAATGAGGGCCCATGTGCACTGCAGGGGGGGCAGATATAACATTTGCAGAGAGAGTTAGATTTGGGTGGGTTATTTTATTTCTGTGCAGGGTAAATACTGGCTGCTTTATTTTTACACTGCAAATTAGATTGCAGATTGAACACACCACACCCAAATCTAACTCTCTCTGCACATGTTATATCTGCCTCCCCTGCAGTGCACATGGTTTTGCCCAATTGCTAACAAAAATCCTGCTGCGATCATCTTGGAATTACCCCCATTGCCCGTAACTTTAACACCTCCATGGGCCACAGCAGACCACATTCTCCTGCCCACAACTGGCATATACATTTCCTGCCTCTGACTCAGTGGCAAACGCAGGATTTGCATGGGGGGGTTTCCAGAACTGGGCGGAGCCAATCACGGGGGTGCGGACTGAGGCGACCCAGTATATGCTAGGTCCGTAAAACTAGTGTGTCTGTGTGTGTATATATATATATATATATATATATACATACATACACACACACACACATACATATACACATATACAGAGCATATTAAACATGCATACATACATATATATATGTACACACACATACAGTACACATATATATACACATGTATATATATATCATGTGTGTGACTGTGTGTGTGTGTGTGTGTGTTTATTTTAATTATATGCACTATAATTAAAATAAAGTAAACTTTTATATGCACTATAATTAAAATAAAGTAAACTTTTATTGCACTTACAAGTGCCACCAGGAAGACAGCAGGCTGCAGAGGACGCTAGACAGCCATTAATAATACTCATGCAGCTAAAAAAAAAAAAAAAAATTTTTTTTTTTTTTTTTAGTGGAGGGGGATTTATGGGTGCTCAGAAACCCCCCCTGGGTGCGCCACTGCGACTGGCATGCACAACAGCACTCTCATAAAGGAGCAAGTCAGCAGCACTCACTGAACCCCCCCCCTCCCTCAAGGAAAGATGACACTAACCCCTTTGTGGACTGGGAGTCAGAGGCGGTTACTAGAACCAGTGCGTCTTCTTACAGAGGTGAGTATAGCAACCTGAAAATGGCCCAAGTAGCTCTAGCAGGCAGAATGCTTCCTTCTAAATTATACACTTCTCATTGGGCAATGAGCAAGGACTCTCAGGTGTAAAATTTTGCCCAATAAGCCTTCAGAACAGCCCTCATTAAGGAGGATGAAATGGTTCTCCACAACCATACTGGAGATCCCTGCCCATTTTGCCCTACAGATTGAACTACAGATTGCAGCTATCTCTGGGTCATTCCGAGTTGATCGCTCGCTAGCTACTTTTTGCAGCATTGCGATTAGATAGTTGCTGCCTATAAGGGAGTGTATTTTCGCTTTGCAAGTGAGCGAACACCTGTGCAGCCGAGCTCTGCAAAAACATTTTGTGCAGTTTCTGAGTAGGTCTGAACTTACTCAGCCCTTGCGATCACTTCAGCCTGTCTGGTCATGGAATTGACGTCAGTCACCCGCCCTGCAAATGCTTGGACACGCCTGCATTTTCCCAAAGACTCCCAGAAAACGGTCAGTTGACACCCATAAACGCCTTCTTACTGAGGAAAATACAATTCAGACACTGCTGGCCCACTGCTGTTTGTGATGAAAATAGCAGAGAAGGAATGTGTCTTTAGCAGCTCCCTAGGCTCCCTTGTAGCTTTTAAAATGACCATTTTGAAAGCTATTAGCAGGGTACATTAATTATTGGCCAGGCTTTTGACTTTATATGTAACTTTAGCAGGATTCGCTGACTAATCTAGCTCCCAGGCCAGTAGATGTTTCCAATTTAACAGATTCAAAGCTCTTTGGACCTGTATTTATAGACAAGAATAAGGTTTGTTATAAGGCCGCAACTCCTTTACAGATCTAAGGGGCCACCAGCCTTTTAAACAGCCCTTTCGCTAGGAGGTCATTCTGTTACAGCCAGCAGTTTAACCTGAGACCAGCAAGGCACTTCCAAAGCATCCAGAGGTAGGACATGAGTCACAAAAGGTGCTGTGTCTGGTAAGCCTCCAAGAAAAACAGAGGTTACGATAAGTGGCCTTTCTGAACTCCATTCTTCTCTTCCTCAAGCAATAGCTTCCTGAAGGCAGATTACCACAGACAGGCAGTTATTAAAAATCACAGAAAAAGTCCTGTCCCTTCCCCTCTACCAGGGCCGTCTTAACAACAGTGTAGGCCCCTGGGCACAGCAATGCATTGGGCCCCCTACCCATCCTCCAGCGGTAGGGGTGGGGGGTGGTATCAGCATCAGCTTTAATGTCCCGCAGGCGGTAGGGGGTGTTCTATCTTCCACTCAGCATGTAGGACCTGGAGCAGTCATTTCTGCTAATTGCTCCTTTACTGCACAGATGGGACTAAACTGTAGAAGGGGGCATTGGACTGGATAAAGGGGCCCCGGTACATGACTTCCAGGGTGGTAGGGGGTGTTTAATACGTAGGGGAGGGGTGGATAGTGCAGTGGGCTTAATAATTATAATTTTCTAGTGGGAGGGCAGCTTGCTTGCAGATATCTCAAGTTCCTGAAAATATATTTCTTAGCTTTGAAATGGATACAAAAACTAGAGAGTCCCACCTTTCAGAGGTTTCTCGGGACTTGGGGGTCAGAGTTCAGGAGCCAGAGCAATTCACCAATGAAAATCTAAAACTGCATATTAGGCATGTGGAGCTGGAGCAGGGATCAGCAGCTTGAAGGCTGATATCTCTGGTTCTGAGCATAGTATAGACAAGCTGCCAGTGTCCACTAAAAGGGAAGAGTCACCGCTTTTGGATTTTACCCTCAGAAAAACTCTAAATCAGACAGAACCCGAGATATCTGGCTGGGAGGTGCAAAAAACAGGCTTGAATGGGGACCACTGATTTCAAGTTGGATATCTCAGGTTCCACAGGGCCGATTTTCAAAAATCTGGTACCCCTGGAAAGAGGGGACCCTCAGCTATCAGACTAAGGCCCTTATACTCTTGGGGCCCTTGGGCAAGAGCCCATTGAGCCCATACGAAAAGACGGCCCTGCCCTCTACAGGTTTCCATGTCAAATATTTTCTCAGTCCTCTGCTAGACAGAGTCTTATCTCTTGCTCTACATCAGGGCAAAATAGAGCTGACGACACTTCCAAAACTGTCTGAATCAGCCATCTTTTTTCCTGTAAAGAAACAGGACAGTTTTAAATGTCAAATCCTTGAACCAGTATATAAAGCCTTGTTCTTTTCATGTGGAGCAGTGATTTTCCACATTCTTCAACGCGTGGCACATAATACATGATTTTAAGATTGCCAAGGCACACATCAGTGATGATACTGACACCATCATTGTGAGAGAGAGAGCACATTACGGCAGACAGAGTCCCCTTTTTTAAACATTACGGCAGACAGTTCCCCACCAACCAATGATGATTAGAAGATGACAGGAGGAGGAGGGGCCAGCAGCCAAATATGGACCCACTGAAATCAGATAAGTGCAGTCTCATATACTCAGGATACAGACACAGAACTGGAGCAGGAAGAGACCAGTACTGCCCAAAATTAATAGTTGAACTGGTGGCTATTGCTGTGCACTGGAGCGGGCATCTCTCGGTCTGGTGCACACTTGAGAAACACTCACAACCCACTGGTGTGGCATGGCACAGCAGTTGAAAAACGCTGGTAACGAGGGCAGTGCTGTAACTAGACATTTTAGCGCTGTGTGCAAGAAACGACATCGGCGGGCCCCCCCCTTTACGTAAAATAGGGGCAGTGCGCGCAGTAGGCGTGCGCAAAAAAATATAGGAGCATGGCTTCATGAGGAAGGGGTGTGGCCACAAAATAATACCAATTCATATTATGTGCACAGTAGTCTCCATTATTCAAATTACGCTAGGAAGAGCCCCTTTTACACATTACGGCAGACAGCTTCCCCTTTTTACACATTACGGCAGACAGAGTCCCCTTTTTTAAACATTACGGCAGACAGTTCCCCTTTTTACACATTACGGCAGACAGCATCTGCTTTTTACACATTATGGCAGACAGCGTACCCTTTTTACACATTACGGCAGACAGAGTCCCCCTTTTTACTCATTACGGCAGCCAGTCCCCCTTTTTACACAGATAGATAGATAGATAGATAGATAGATAGATAGATAGACAGAATAGATGATAAATACTTACTGTCTCTCCGCTGGCTCAGGCAGTCAGACTCCTCGGTGTAGCTGCTGGCAGATCCTGGGCAGGGGAAAAGGAGGAGGAGGGATGGGGACTCAGGAGCAGCAGCAGTGCAGTGTAATTGGTGGCAGCGCTGCTGCAGCTGTCCCTCTCCTTCCACATTGGCTGGCCGATGCCACTGTGAATGCTGAGATGAGGGAAGCGCATCCCAGCATTCACAGCGGCGGCCAGCCTATGTGGAAGGAGAGGGACAGCTGCAGCAGCACCGCCACCAATTACAGTGTGCTGCTGCAGCTCCTGAGTCCCCCTCCCCCCTCCTCCTTCTCCCCTGCCTCCGGTGCTGCTGCTCCTCTCCTCTCAAGCGGCTTGTAATGAGTCAGTTTGACTCATTACAATGCCGCTGACTAAAGTCATGGGGATGTGGCCAGTTGCGCCCTCAGGGCGATTGCGCTGTGTGCCAGGCACACCTGGCACTCATGTAGTTACGGCTCTGAATAAGGGTCTAGCAGACATGCCTTTTCTGCTAGTCAATAATTATTTTGGTATCAAAATTAACCTCAAAGAGGCCATTCATACAATCCAAATTCACCCCAATCACAGGAGGCTCATAAGGTATCTGTGAAACACTGCCAGTGGACTGTCATGGTCTTTGGATTATCGAATGCCCCTTACACATACAACCACCTCATGAAGACTGCAGTAACACATCTCAATCAGAAAGGAGTTTGATGCATCATCTACTTAGATAACCTCCTGGAAGTCCACTCAGACCATGAGGTACTTCTATCTCTGAGGGAGTTAATTTTGTCACTCCTCCAGGATCTTGGGTTTACCATAAACCTTGACATATCAATACTGACACCTTGGCATTCAATTGTTTTCTAGGTTTCCTCATAGACTCTCTTTCTTTCTCAGTAGCCGTTCCCCCCAGGCAAATGGAGAGAAATTCAAATTTTGTATGCCAGGTGTTTTATCACCAATTTTGCTTGAGAGACTTAGCCAGGGTCATAGGGAAGATGAGAGCTTTGGATCCACGCTCCCTTTTTCTGCATACAATCCCAGAACCCTCTGTCCTTACTCTTCTGCCAGGGGTTCGTCTGTGTTAGGAAACGAGTATCTGGAACTCTGGTGACTGGGTGGCAACTAGTTCCAGAACTCACGTGTTGAGCTGAGGCTGGAAATGAGTAATCGCAGCTACACCTATTCTACCCCTGACTCCGTTACTCCTCCCAGTGGTCGGATGGTGCCTGCAAAGCTATTCTTCTGCCTTTAGCAGCCGCATTTGAATGGGCGAATTAGGTCCGCCAGACTCCGATGCCCCCAGGTCTTATGAGGTAACAAGGCTTCAACCGAGACTGCGAGTGAATAAGGGAAAACTAGCTAAGACTAACAAGACTACCAATGGGAGAGAATACAGACAGAACAATCAACTGATCATATGCGGCGTGGTCACCGAAATCTCAACAGATGAACCAAGGCACAGAGTATTGAAAGCTAAAACACTGAATATATGAATGACTTAATAAACTGTGAAAGCAACAATGCTAAAAAAAGATGTTATGAGCAACTTAATAATGCACAAAGTGTAGAAAGCTAGGCAGTGTCTATGTGGAACTCCACACATCGCTAAGCAGAGAACCTGAAAACTATGCTGGCTGAATCTGGTCAGCTTGTCAATCTGGCAAGGTCTCTGGGTCACGGGTTCAACACAGGCATATACAAGTTGACAGGTTCTCACTGAATGCAGGAAATCAGGTGACGAGTAATGAACTTTGGATTCTATCAGGACAGGGAACACAGGATTCCAACTGGAAACCACAAGGAATACAATAGCTCAGGTTCTAGATTCCACCATATAACAGGGACTGGACGCTGGAACAAACCGGGACATGCATCTTCTATCACCAGCTCCACGTGAAAGACAGACTGGGTAATAAAGAAAACATGCCCCAATCAGGATGGCTAGAAGCCAGACACAATGTAATGGCCTAATTATCTGCCAGGTGATACAGCACAGGCCACATACAAGAGACAGCCTGCAGTTACACAGACTCACCACATAATGGCCTAATAATGTGATAGGTGAGGCTGTACATGCCACACATACAGTATATGAAACAAGCTGCAGTTACACAGATTCACCAACGGTGGCCAGCACCAGTACTCAAAACAATTGCATGAGAAAACCTGCACGCAGACAGAAATATAACATAAACCAGAATACAAACAGGAATGAGCCGCTGCAGTGGCTCATGACAGTACCCCCACCCCCACCCCTTGAGGGTGGATTTCGGACACCCCATCAGGCCAAGGGGAACTGAAAACATAAGTACACTCAAGATCTCCGACGAGACTTCTTTTTCTTTTTACATGACTCTGGAGGTCTGACCAAGGTAATTCCCCAAACATTGTCTGAACTGATGGTACCTTCTAGCAAGGCTGGGTTCAATCCCGAGATTGGTTTTCTAACATTGGGAGCTGAAATTTCAGAGGAAATACTGTACTCAGAAGGGGAAAAAAGCACTTCCTACTGTCAAGTCTATGGCCTGAGGATTTTGGGCTGATTCTGCAGACAGCAAAAGATTCTTAGCATGTAAAACAGGTAACTTAGAGGAATCTGAAGGGTGTTCTCTGAGACCAAATTCCTTGATGACTGCCTCTACAAGTCCATTCCAAAGGCCCCCCTTTAAAGGAGTAGATGAGAAAGAAAACAATGTTAGCTGACGTAACCCCTAAGGAAGGTCTTGATTTCATAATGGTGACAAAATGATTCATTAGAGCAAATTGGGTTAAATCCCCATCAAAAACCAAGGATGTAGAGATATCATCCAAAGAGTCAGGATCTGCTTCATTCCCATCTAACTGGCTGGAGTCACAACAGACCTTATTAGAGGCTGTGACTTTCCGGACCCCATTAGGGGCTGTGGTATTCGGGACCCCCTCTGGGCCTGGGGCTTTCGGGACCCCCTCTGGAGCTGTGGCTTTCAGGACCCCTCTGGAGCTGTGGCTTTCTGGACCCCCTCTTGAGCTGTGGCCTTTGGGACCTCCTCTGGAGCTGTGGTCTTCGAGAACCCCTCTGGGGCTGTGGCCCTCGAGTCTCTTCCTGGGGTCGACACCTCATACCTCCTTGCTGGGACCAGATTGTCAGACTCCCTCGTTGGGACCGTCTTCTCAAACTCCCTCTCTGGGACCAGACCATCGGACTCCCTCTCTGGGACCAGACCATCGGACTCCTCTCTGGGACCAGACCATCGGACTCCCTATCTGGGACCAGATCATCGGACTCCCTCTCTGGGACCAGACCATCGGACTCCCTCTATGGGACCAGACCATCGGACTCCCTCCCTGGGTCCATAGTCATCAAGACCCCTTCTGGGATCATGACCTTCGTGCCTTCTTCTGGGGTTATGGCCTCTGGGGCACATACTGGGGCTGTGACACTCGAGACCCTTCTTGGGGTAACGGCTGCTGAGACCCCCTCTGGGGCTAAGCCACTTGAGACCCCTTCTAGTGACATGGCCTCTGATACCTCTTCTGGGGTTGTGCCTCTTGAGTCCCCTCCAAGGGATACAGCTTCTAGAACCCCTCCTGGGGCTGTGCCTCTTGAGACCCCACCTGAGGACACTGCTTCAAAGACCCCTTCTGGGGTAGTGCTTCTCCAGTTCCCTCCTGGAGCTATTGCTTTAGATACCCTTTCTGGGGTTGTGACTTTCAAGTCTCCACCTGGGGTAACAGCTTCTGAGACCCTCTCTGGGACTGACACCTGAGCCATTATATCAGATGCCCCTTCTGAATATTGGGCACTGCTCCTGGACCCTGGGCATCTGGCACTGCTTCTGGACCCTGAGCGTCAGGCAGTGCTCCTGGACCCTGAGCATCGGGCACCGCTCCTACACCCTGAGTATCGGGCACAGTGCCAGATTAAGGTCCATATGGGCCTGGAGCTGAAATTTCTGAAGTGCCTACTGTGTGCCACCACAGGTGGTGTGACTAGTGATATGTGGGGCGTGACCATTGGCATTCCTATAATGGGTGCAGTGTGTGTGGTGCACACGGGCCCCATGGGTACAGGAGGTCCCACATCACACACACACTTACCTTTCTGGAGTCCAGAGTCAGCACTGCAGCTGCGGCAAAAAATCATTGTGAAAATGGCTGCTGCGCATGCAAAGTAGTGATTAGTCTTTGGAACATAGCGGCACTGTGTTTTGGAAGACCTGTGCATGCACAGTATACTCAATGCCAGAGTCTACAGCATTTTAGAGGAGAGATGGAGTCTATGGAGTCTGCTCATGGGCCTCCTCTGATAATCCGCTCCTGGCCTAAACAGTGACGGGGAGTGTGGCCTGCATCATGGGCTGTGGTTAGCATCTTCAATCATCTCAATTGCCCTTCCCAATTTGTTTAAATCCATAGAAAGTCTGCATATGAACAAAAGGAAGCACCCTTTGTTATTGTAACAAAAAAGAAAAATGGCCCAGATCGCAGTGCTTACGCCATTGATGGGGTTCAGGCAGCGTCACCTGTTGATAATGGTGCCCTTGGCTTTCTTGAATACAGACATCTACTATTTATTGTTTCTAAGCAAGGTCAAGACCCATTAAATTAAGGTGCCTGAGCTGCTGCACTTATTCTGTGGTTCTGGGGTGGATTCACTTTTAAATGCAACATTTCAGTCTGCACTGTCTCAAAATTTAAAAGGTAAGTATTGCTGCCTGTACTGCACTACATCACCCACAACAGAGCATCAGTGATCGTCTTATAATACAGACTACCAGTGTCAACTATATTATACAGAGTGCACCACTGACTGTCATATAACACAGAGAGCATCAGTAATGCCACATAATACAGAGAGCATCAGTGACAGTCATATAATACAGAGTACTAGTCACACCTATATTATACAGAGTGCACCACGGACTGTCATATAACACAGAGAGCATCAGTAATGCCATATAATACAGAAAGCATCAGTGACCGTCATATAATACAGAGTACTAGTGGCAACTACATTATACAGAGTGCATCACTGACTGCCATATAATACAGAGTGCATCAGTGACTGTCATATAATACAGAGTACCAGTGGCAACTACATTATACAGAGTGCATCACTGACTGCCGTATAATACAGAGACCATCAGTAATGCTATATAATACAGAGAGCATCAGTGACGCCATATAATGCAGAGAGCGTCAGTGACTGCCATACAATACAGAGAGCAATGACTGCCATATGCCACACAGCAACATTGCGACCACAGGACAATATAGAAAACAAGTTAGTGTCATGTAATACAAAGAGCTGGGACAAATGATCACTCATCTCATTATTAGATAACAACTCCTCAAATTCACACATTAACACATTCAGTGTCATCATAACAAGTTAATTCAACATCATTAATTACTTTATAATTATTAATGTCATCATCCACATTAATAATTTACCCACACTTTAATTCATTCATTTTCAACACCCCTCCATCGGGGGTGTATTTACAAAGCAGCACTTCTGATTGTGTTTATGCCTGATATTTAAAAGGGCAATACTTTTAGTAGCTGTGGCTTGCTATTAAAAGTGTTGCCCTTTTTATATTTGGACATAAACATGATCAGAAGTATTGACTTTTACATTACAACGCTTCGTAAATAAATCCCCTGGGTCTCATCAAAATACATCAGTACCTCAGTCTCACCATGAACCCCCTTCATTACACCCTCTTTTCCCCCAAAAAATCCTTCATAGTTATTGACATAACTATATCATGACTATTAATCTTTCACCCTTATAATCAACCCAATCGCCATAAACTAACCCTATTATTCCTAATACAATTTCCCTTATTATTTTTCTCCCTCCACCCCCACTCAGGCACTCACAAACTGTTATTTATGTTGATCTCTTCTCATTCACCTGTTAAAGATGATTGTAGTCCAATTGCAAGGGGCTGCCAGGAGTAGTTAGGGGCCAAGTGTGTGGATACCGTGCGTACTGTGCTGTGCAATGTTGCAACACACTGATGCATGTCTCCAGCGGCGCACACCCCACACATCATTTTTTTTTTACAATAAAAAAAACTTTATTGAATTGCCACGGGACAGTACAAAAGTTGTCCCACTCCACCCACCCACCCTACTCCGGTGGGGGGAAATGGGATGCTCAGCTCAGTTGAAACAACTGAATGCCACTGCCAAGCTGAGCTGTGAGTCAGAGTCACAGTTGAAGAGTGCACCCCTGGGGTGGATGTAATGCGACACAGAGAGGGCTGTGAAGCTCTTCACTGCACCATTTTTTAATGTCAGGAAATGAATGCATTCTCCCGAGTGGGAAAGAAGGAGGGGAGGTGACAGCCAGTATGATTTCCATGGAGCCTGGGAAGACAGCCACTGGTAGTGTAGTTTGTGATAGGGAACTATTTTTTTTTACCTGTCATTTCTGCCAGTCTCCTGTGGGCCTATTTTCTTGGGGAGGCCTGGAGCTGCAACTCCACCCGCCCCATGGTTAATCCAGCCCTGATCGGGCACCACTCCTAGACCCTGAGCATCGGCACCGCTCCTAGACCCTAAGCATCGGATGTTTTTTCAGAGACAGAAACATCAGATTCTATTTTTTCTGTACTGAGAGAGGTAAACACCCTTTTCTGAGTCCCACACCTAGAATATGGCCTTCTAGTGAAAGGACCCCCACTCTGACTTGGAGTTCTTTTCAAAGCAGGTTCTATTACAAGTTCCTCTGCCATAGTGGAGTCAGGAACAAAACTAGACACTTGATTAGACATGTCATGATATGGGACAGGAGGCAGAGACCTGTCACCCCTTCTAAACTTACGCAATCCACAACCCTGAATTTAGTGGCCATAGTCCCCACAATATAGGCATAAATTTAAGTTTCTGCAATGCTGATGCTCCTCTTCTGAGAGCTTGGGTCGCAGAAAACTTTTACACCTTTTCTCACCAACCAAATAAGAGGATTCTCTTGTCACAATATTGTGAGCAAGAGTCTCTTTAGAGATAGAAGAAGTCTCAATAAATTCAGGCAAGATAAGAAAAAATTTGGTCAGAAGGTTTTGTAGTTGCTTTAATGATTGCTGCAAAACTTCCAGCCGTTCTGGTTTCAAGGCACTGAAAGACCTTCTATAATCAGGGACTGGATATTTTCTGCCATGCATAATTCTTTTTTGTGTGGGACTGCTGTTACTTCTGCAGCTGTTGGAGGCTTGCCATTACAGTCTATAATGCAGGCTGCGCATTGGTCATCCACAAGTACATTTGTTAAGCATTATTGGAGGCCTTCCAATGTTCAACGGATAGCGTTCCTTAGAGCAACCACCAGGTATGTCCACTAGCTGTTGCTACGTGGCAAGCCTCGCAATGAACAAACACTAGTTTATAGGAATCTATGATCTGCAAACTGACTTTGTTCTAGGGAATAGGATTGCCACCTAGCAACAGCACTCACCCTACCCTTCCTATACCTTGCTACGTCTGTTGGATGTACCCTCTCAGGTTCAGTTTTTAGTTATACCTGATCTCTCGTTTGATTCTAGGTACTCCAAGATCCCAAAACAAGCAGCAGGTGCAGCCACCTGAAGACCGGAAATTACTTCAGGTCTCCTTTTTGCAGTTTCCGCAAGTTTGCCTAAATTGATGCCCATGACCGGCTACAGGTCCTTTCCACTGTTAGTTCCTAAGCAACCTGGCATTAGTTCACTCATCCCCTTTCCCACTTGGGATTCCTCAAATATTGTTGAATTGTGTTTAGTAAACACTGTTCCTTCTGCATCCAATGGTCTCGAGTGCCTTCTTTGTATGCTATAAGGAATTATGGGGATATAATTTTATTTTTCCTTCCCTATTGTTCTACTTAGGATTGCCATCTGTAAGCTTCTGTAAATTCTGACCTCAGAATTGCAGTGTAAAAATAAAGCAGCCAGTTATTTACCCTGCACAGAAACAAAATAACCCACCCAAATCTAACTCTTTCTGCACATGTTATATCTGCCTCCCGTGCAGTGCACATGATTTTTCCCAACTGCTAACAAAGGGGATCATTCCGAGTTGTTCGCTCGCAAGCTGCTTTTAGCAGCTTTGCACACGCTAAGCCGCCGCCTACTGGGAGTGAATCTTAGCTTATCAAAATTGCGAACGAAAGATTAGCAGAATTGCGAATAGACACTTCTTAGCAGTTTATGAGTAGCTCCAGACTTACTCGGCATCTGCGATCACACCCATAAAACGGCCAGTTTCCGCCCAGAAACACCCACTTCCTGTCAATCACATTACGATCACCAGAACGAAGAAAAAACCTTGTAATGCCGTGAGTAAAATACCTAACTGCATAGCAAATTTACTTGGCGCAGTCGCACTGCGGACATTGCGCATGCGCATTAGCGACTAATCGCTCCGTTGCGAGAAAAAAATACAGAGCGAACAACTCGGAATGACCCCCAAAGTTCCTGCTGCGATCAACTCAGAATTACCCACTAAGTGACTAAACATGGGTTACTGCTATTATGTCATGCGTTACACAGTGAATGACTGATGAGTGTTCCCCGTGATAGCTCTATCTATAGTAAAAGGAAATAAGAGATGCTTCTGCTTTTTGTATAGTATCACAGCAAGACCCCTGTTACTATTGCATTGCAGTTTGTCATGTCAGTGCAGATAAGAGAGCATCTTAAGCAAAAGTAATAGGTAAGTATGGTAATAGTATTTTGTTAACCACTGTCAAATACCAGTTAGTGAATATTTGTAAGTCTGGTTGTACAGGCTGGCGGGAGACTGCAGCATCTGACGGCTTTCTGAATTACGAGTTTGTGGCAGTGAGATGTGTTAGGGTAGCAGCAGGCTTCTATTCCTAGCTGGGAATAGTTCCGAATTACGTACAGTATGTTTTGTCTCTATGAAAGGCGTAATCACATTCTAGAATGTGACCACTTCCTAATGTTTGAACGTTTATACCCATCTTCAGCCAATTAAGTGATTGATTTTAAATTCAACTAACTATGGTACAGATGTAATAAGCCCGGAGAAGTGATAAAGCAGTGATAAGTGGAAGGTGATAACGCACCAGCCAATTGGCTGCTAACTGTCAAGTTACAGGCTGGGTTTGAAAAAATTACAGTTAGGAGCTGATTCGCTGGTGCGTTATCACCTTCGACTTATCACTTTATCACTGCTTTATCATGTCTCCAGGCTTAATACATCTGCCCCAATATTCTGAATATCTAGTACTGGATTTGCCACATTAACACAACACCAATCTGCAATATACAGGAATGTTACATATGTATCAAAATGTATATGCTTTGCAATAGAATGTATGATACATTAATTATCTAGTGCTGTCTAGAGATATTAGCTAGTTGTCACAAGAGATAAGTATGTTATATACCAGGGCCCATGCTAGCTATACATCAGACCAACTTCAGACCAACTTTTCTCCAACCCTCCAAACCTCTAACCTTCCAACTTTCAGTCCAACTAAAACAGTGCCTCACACATCTAACCAACTTTTCATCAGACCAGCCAACCTGCAAACTTTTAAATAGACCAGCCAACGTCTGTCCAACTTGTGATGTCACAGAAGTAGGTGGACAGTATCTGCCTATTTTGAATATTTAAAAAAAAAAAAACTGACATGTCTCAGTGAAATTTTTATTTCTAGACTACACAATGTAACAATTGAGAAAACAAATAGTTTCAGTTGCCTTTTCCCTTGTACACATAACATTATACATGTGTCCCACCTGGTTGGGTATGGAATGGCGGCATCCTGACACCAAGAATCCTGACACCAGACAGACAGGGGGTAAGTATTTTACCCCCTCCCATCCCCTACCCTAACACTCCATGGGTGTCGACTATGGCTAACACTCCAGGGAGTGTCGGCTATGGCTAATCCCCCCTAGTTCCTAACCCTTACCCTCCCCCCGCAGTGCCTAATCCTAGGTGTGTACACGGACAGATAACTCAGTACTTCAGATGGTTTACATCCAGGGGTAATACAGTAGCTTACAGCAGTGCTTGTAGCACCATGGGGGTCATTCCGACCCAATCGCTCGCTGCAGTTTATCGCAGCGCAGCGTTCGGGTCGGATCTGGCATTGCGCCGACACATGCTGGGCGGCTGAAGGCCATTGTAGTGTAGCGATCGCCTCTACTTGATTAACAGGCAGAGGCGGTCACTGGGCAGGAAGGGGCTGGACGGTGGCATTAAGCCGCCGTTTAGGGGGGCGCGGTCCGGCCAGTGCAGGCATGGCTGGACCGTTGGAGGGGCGGGCCACAGTGGGCGGGTCACGCAGCCGTTGTGACCTGGGCAGCAAGGAGGTTCTCCCGGCCAGCCTCAGGAGCTGCGCTGCCAGGAGTTACTCCTACTCCTGAAATGCAAAAGCATCGGCACTGCTTTTGCATTTCGGGGGGGGGGGGCGGCACCTAGATATGGGGGCGTGGCATAGTTGTCACAAAGCCACACCCCATTTTTATGCGCACACCTTTCAGTTTGACGTTTGTAGGCGTATGACCTTGTGTCATAACCCCATTTTTAGTCATGTTGTACAGTGCCACATACAAATAAAACACCAAAAAATGGGTGTCTCCACAGTGCCAAATACATATATGCCCCCACAGTGCCAGGTACATATATGTCCCCGTGAATATGCTTTTTTGGGGACTAGCCCCATAGAGAATTCCTTTTTGGAGCACTCTTTTAAATAAAATAAAATAATAAATAAAAACAAAAGAAAAGGAAAAAGAGGAGTGTGATATGTGGTCAGATTCTTGATCACAGCTGTTGTAATCAAGCTGTAGAGTTCAAATTCTCTTTAATTTGAGTCGTTATGCTAATTTATATACGTTAAATACCAAGACACACTCTCTTATAGTAATTAGTACAGCATATGTAGCAGGTATTCCCATCTGCTGCCCTCCCTCATCATATGAGCGGAGGAAGAGTGAGAGTAGGAGTACTGCTATGCTGATAGAAAGACAGACCCCAGTATCCCCCGTGTCTCCGTATTCGGTGTTAGAGAGGCCTTGTTACTAATGCATTGCAAGGCTTCAATACGCCGCGGGGACCGGAGGGACACCTGTGAAAAGAAGAGAAGAACACTATTTAGATAATTTATACTGGTGCAAATATTTTTTTAAAAATAGGGGAGGTGTGGTTTTTGCGCAATCTCCTGTTGGGGTGGAATGCGGTCACAGTTCTATATAATTGTTTTCCCTTAATAGGGTGGGATGAATTATGATAAATCCACGGTAGTAGTTCCAATTATGATGCCCAAATAAAACGTAATTCCCTTATTTTCTCTGGTTCATTTGAGTTCTAGCTTCTCCAAATTCTCCCTTCACTTTTGGTTCGGAAAATTATTCATTCTTCCTCTCCAGTATATGTAAAGAAGAAACAGGAGAAACCGCAATAGTGTAACTCAATTTTAATAAGAACAAAGGGTATTAAAACATATAGCTGGCAGCGTACCTCAGTTTGCGGTGTATAGTACACACCAAGTCTCGTTTGTTATATATTTATGGTATCTCCCTGGAATCGGGATCCGTCGTCAGAGTCCAAAGAACTGGGTAGCTGTCCTGGCAGATGCTGTTCACCAACGCGTTTCGGCTCTCCAGAGCCTTTGTCAAGGTGATTTGGGCTAAAGCAGATATGGGTGTATATAAACCCCTTCCTGAAATCTCATTGGTGGATCCGTTTCAGGAAGTGGAATTCCTTAATATATCCATTTGTCACATAATACAATAATATACATATATAAAAACTCTCTATTAGACATACATTTCATTTTCATAAATATAAGTTAAAAACGATTATTCTTAATCTCATAATTCGATTGCATAAAATTTGGTAAGAAACTACTTCCGGTGTGCTACCGGATGTGGCTCGTATCCCCATATGTTTATTTAAATCACTCCCCCCGCCTTGGAGCTAATTCTCCGTGTTTACGGAGCTCCGTGTTCTATTCTGACTTCCGGCGGATGTGTCTCTCTCCAGCTTCCGCTTTGCGTTCCACCTCGACGCTTGCGTTCCACCTGCGGTAGACACTTCCTGTTTTGCGTTCCATTCACTATGGAATCCCAAAACTGGTTAGATAATCCGTAGCTGGTGTTTATATTTAGCTTGGGGGATTTATTGGGGTTCCATTATCTATGTTCTAATAAAGGACCTGAATTAGAACATTTAGAAAAATAAAAAATAAAAAAATAAAAATATTCTTAGTAATATAAAAAAACACACTCTCGCTTATTTGTCCCATTGGCACATATGATTATTATTTTGGATAGGAATTAAATGTAATGTAATTCGATGGGAATATGGGTGGTCTAATATCAGATATCCTGGGATGTAATAGAAACGATTATCAATATTGTTCTGTTCAAAAATAACGGTTCCGTGAAAGATATATCTGTTATAGGAACCATTTAATTTCAAAGTCCGTATTGATTCCTTTTGGATGGAGGGTTTTCATCTCATAGATGGTTCTCATCTCAGTGGTGGCCAGATTGTTTTCTATCGATTTTTTTCTCCATTGTTTCTCCACTGTTTTGATACCTATAACATTTTTTATTCCTGACACTGAACTTGAATGTTTTTCCTTAAAATGTAGGGATAAGGAGTGTTTTTCATAGCCTTTTTTGATGTTTCGGAGATGTTCTGACCACCTCTCTTTCAAGGGTCTTGTGGTCCGTCCTATATATTGTAAATTGCATTTACATTCTATAACGTAAATGCAATTGCTGCTATTACACGTAATGAAGTTGGATATTTCAAAATCTTGTTTGGTGAATGTTGACTCATAATGGGTGGTCTTGCTCTGTTGTCCCTGATGGTTTCTGCACATTAAACAGAGTCCGCATCTGTGGAATCCTTTAGTTTTGATTCTACTTTCTCTTTTAGGTGGTATGGAAGACTTGACAAGTTTGTTTTTTATATTATTGGCTTTTTTATAAATGAATTTAGGTTTCTTTGGAATGATGGTGCCTATCACAGGATCTTTTGTCAAGAGATGCCAGTGTTTGGAGATGATTTTTTCTACTTGTTTGTATTGCCCATTGTATGTGGTAATGAACGGAAGTAGGAATTCTTCCTTGTTTGGACTCGTCTTCTTTTTACTTTCCAGCAGTTCTTCTCTATTCATACAGGTAATCTCTTTAAATGGTTTAAGTAATTCTTCTTCCGTGTAGCCTCTGGTCAGGAATTTTTCTTTGAGGTCCGTTGCTTGATCTTCAAATATTGATGTTTCCGTACAATTTCTTCGTAGTCTCTTCATTTGCCCCTTCGGGATGTTCTTTAACCAGGTTGGATGATGATTACTACTTTTTGGGATATATGAATTACTGTCTGTTGGTTTATTGTAATTTTTCGTTTGTAAGCAGTTGTTTTTAATGTAAATGGTCAGATCTAAGAAGGTTACTTCTTCCTTACTGATGTTGTACGTCAAATTAATATTTACTTCATTCTCGTTTATTTCCTGGCAGAAAGTGTTAAGAGCTTCCAGTTCACCTTCCCATATAAATATTATGTCATCAATAAATCGATACCACAATATGATGTTATTAGCAAACTTATTATTATTCCAAATACATGATTCCTCCCAGTATCCCATAAACAGGTTTGCATATGCCGGTGCAAAACGAGTTCCCATTGCTGTTCCTCTTTTTTGTTCGTAGAACGCCCCATTGTGCCAGAAAAAGTTGTTATTTAAAATGAATTCAATGCTTCTAAGGGTCAATTCCAATTTTGATGAATCCATATCAGATTTTTCTAAGAAATATTTCGTGGCTTCTATTCCTTTACGATGTTCTATTATTGTATATAAGGTGCTCACGTCTGCTGTAATTAGAGTGTAATTCTCCTTCCATTGTATGGTCTTTAGTTTCCTAAGGATATCTGTTGTATCTTTAATATATGATCTTAGTTTCAGGACTTCTGGTTGTAAATGGTAATCAATGAAGTGAGACAGGTTGGAAGTTATAGATTCTGTTCCTGCTACTATGGGTCGTCCAGGAGGATTTACTTGGTCTTTGTGAATTTTTGGTAGTATATAGAACACTGGTAACGTCGGATTATTATGAACAATGTATTTGAATTCGTTCTCAGATATAGTCCCTTTTTCCTTGTATCCACCTAATAGATTTTTTAACGATTTTTCTATCCGTTCACTGGGGTTAGTTTTCAGGATTTTGTATGTTTCCTTATCACTAAGTTGTTTTTTTATTTCTGCTTCATACTTTTCAGTATCCATGATAACTATACTGCCCCCTTTATCAGCTGGTTTGACGGTTATCTTTTCATTTTTTTTCTAAGTTATTAAGAGCTGTTCTTTCTTTCCTAGTGGTATTCTGATGTTTATTCCTCTGAGGTTGAATTTCTTCTAATTCCATACTCACTGCTTTCTGGAAGCTTTCAATGAAGCATCCTCGATTAAAAGTAGGATTAAAGTTAGATTTCGGTTTGAAAACTTCGCTTCTGTAGTTTGCTTCTTCTTTTTGACTGATGAAATACTTTTTCAATGAAACTTTTCTCACAAATTTTTGTATATCTATATAAGTGGAGAATTTGTTTAATTTGTTGTCCGGAGCGAATTTCAATCCCTTATGTAAAATTGATTCTTCCTCTTTCGACAAAATATGTTGACTTAGATTGTAAATCTTCATATTAGTTTCTCCTTCAATGGTTCGAGTAGGTTTTTTTGTGATTTCTTTTCTTATTCTTCCTCTCCCTCTCTTCCCCCTTTTCGTCTGTTTGTTTTTTAGCCTTTTGTCTAGAATCTTGTTTTCTTCCTCCAGCTCCGCTCTAAAAAATTATCCTCATTAAGTATTTTGAAACGATTGAGTGTTGTCATTTGTTCAGGTCTTGATGTTCGTACATCAGGATACCATTCATCTTTTAAGAGGTATTCTTGTCTCCTTGGGGCGTTTCTGTTTCTTTTTATGTTCTGATTCCTTCTTCCCATACCCTCATGATTGTAGTTTCTTTCTGTATGGAATCTTTCTTTTCTGTATCTTCCATAGTTGTTCTCGGGTTTTGGAGTTCTCTCCTTCATTTGCCTTCTTTCCTGGTGGTATGGTGTGATATTTTCACGTTCCGCTTGTCTTCTTTCAGGTGTTCTTTTGTGCATGTTGCAATCACAATGGGAAATTGATCTTTTTCTTTCTCTGTCCCTTCTTGATCTATGTTTTGGAGAAGTTGTTTTTCTTATAGATCTATCATCAATTTCCTCTATGGTTAGGTCTCCATCAATGTCCCTATTTTCATTATTACTGTACTCTTTATCCCTAACATATTTCCTCTTTTTTCTAAGGATGATTTCTCTTTCTTTCCTTATAACACGTGCTTCCATTTCTCTCTCAATATCTGAGTAACCTTCTAATGACCTATAGGGTAAAATTCTAGTGGTGAGGTTTTCAATTTCTTTTTCTAAGATTTCTAGGTCCTTCTTTCTTTCACCCACTATGAGGTTCATCAAGGAAATAGAACATTCCTTCAAAATATTATCCCATTTTTCTAAAAAGGATTCTTCCTCATTATTGCCTGATGCTGTTTTTATAATTTTTAAACCCTTCGGGATCATCCCTTCAGAAATATATTTTTCAAGGGTTACTAGTTCCCACCATATTCTGCTTTCTTTACATAAAATATTCTCTAGAAGTTTAAGAGTATCTCTAGCTTCTTCATCTATTTGTGGGGATCTACTTTCCCCATCATCCACATCAAATAATGCATTGATTAACAATTTTCGTTTGTCACGATATCCCAACATGATGCAACAACAAATTAAAATACAGGTAAATGTCAAATAACAAAAAGGGGATAAATTCGGTGCTTCAAAGCGGAGAGCAGCAAAAACCTCTATGCCCACCTGTTGGGCAAAACAATAGTTTTAAAAATAGGGGAGGTGTGGTTTTTGCGCAATCTCCTGTTGGGGTGGAATGCGGTCACAGTTCTATATAATTGTTTTCCCTTAATAGGGTGGGATGAATTATGATAAATCCACAGTAGTAGTTCCAATTATGATGCCCAAATAAAACGTAATTCCCTTATTTTCTCTGGTTCATTTGAGTTCTAGCTTCTCCAAATTCTCCCTTCACTTTTGGTTCGGAAAATTATTCATTCTTCCTCTCCAGTATATGTAAAGAAGAAACAGGAGAAACCGCAATAGTGTAACTCAATTTTAATAAGAACAAAGGGTATTAAAACATATAGCTGGCAGCGTACCTCAGTTTGCGGTGTATAGTACACACCAAGTCTCGTTTGTTATATATTTATGGTATCTCCCTGGAATCGGGATCCGTCGTCAGAGTCCAAAGAACTGGGTAGCTGTCCTGGCAGATGCTGTTCACCAACGCGTTTCGGCTCTCCAGAGCCTTTGTCAAGGTGATTTGGGCTAAAGCAGATATGGGTGTATATAAACCCCTTCCTGAAATCTCATTGGTGGATCCGTTTCAGGAAGTGGAATTCCTTAATATATCCATTTGTCACATAATACAATAATATACATATATATATATATTTTTAAAACTATTGTTTTGCCCAACAGGTGGGCATAGAGGTTTTTGCTGCTCTCCGCTTTGAAGCACCGAATTTATCCCCTTTTTGTTATTTGACATTTACCTGTATTTTAATTTGTTGTTGCATCATGTTGGGATATCGTGACAAACGAAAATTGTTAATCAATGCATTATTTGATGTGGATGATGGGGAAAGTAGATCCCCACAAATAGATGAAGAAGCTAGAGATACTCTTAAACTTCTAGAGAATATTTTATGTAAAGAAAGCAGAATATGGTGGGAACTAGTAACCCTTGAAAAATATATTTCTGAAGGGATGATCCCGAAGGGTTTAAAAATTATAAAAACAGCATCAGGCAATAATGAGGAAGAATCCTTTTTAGAAAAATGGGATAATATTTTGAAGGAATGTTCTATTTCCTTGATGAACCTCATAGTGGGTGAAAGAAAGAAGGACCTAGAAATCTTAGAAAAAGAAATTGAAAACCTCACCACTAGAATTTTACCCTATAGGTCATTAGAAGGTTACTCAGATATTGAGAGAGAAATGGAAGCACGTGTTATAAGGAAAGAAAGAGAAATCATCCTTAGAAAAAAGAGGAAATATGTTAGGGATAAAGAGTACAGTAATAATGAAAATAGGGACATTGATGGAGACCTAACCATAGAGGAAATTGATGATAGATCTATAAGAAAAACAACTTCTCCAAAACATAGATCAAGAAGGGACAGAGAAAGAAAAAGATCAATTTCCCATTGTGATTGCAACATGCACAAAAGAACACCTGAAAGAAGACAAGCGGAACGTGAAAATATCACACCATACCACCAGGAAAGAAGGCAAATGAAGGAGAGAACTCCAAAACCCGAGAACAACTATGGAAGATACAGAAAAGAAAGATTCCATACAGAAAGAAACTACAATCATGAGGGTATGGGAAGAAGGAATCAGAACATAAAAAGAAACAGAAACACCCCAAGGAGACAAGAATACCTCTTAAAAGATGAATGGTATCCTGATGTACGAACATCAAGACCTGAACAAATGACAACACTCAATCGTTTCAAAATACTTAATGAGGATAATTTTTTAGAGCGGAGCTGGAGGAAGAAAACAAGATTCTAGACAAAAGGCTAAAAAACAAACAGACGAAAAGGGGGAAGAGAGGGAGAGGAAGAATAAGAAAAGAAATCACAAAAAAACCTACTCGAACCATTGAAGGAGAAACTAATATGAAGATTTACAATCTAAGTCAACATATTTTGTCGAAAGAGGAAGAATCAATTTTACATAAGGGATTGAAATTCGCTCCGGACAACAAATTAAACAAATTCTCCACTTATATAGATATACAAAAATTTGTGAGAAAAGTTTCATTGAAAAAGTATTTCATCAGTCAAAAAGAAGAAGCAAACTACAGAAGCGAAGTTTTCAAACCGAAATCTAACTTTAATCCTACTTTTAATCGAGGATGCTTCATTGAAAGCTTCCAGAAAGCAGTGAGTATGGAATTAGAAGAAATTCAACCTCAGAGGAATAAACATCAGAATACCACTAGGAAAGAAAGAACAGCTCTTAATAACTTAGAAAAAAATGAAAAGATAACCGTCAAACCAGCTGATAAAGGGGGCAGTATAGTTATCATGGATACTGAAAAGTATGAAGCAGAAATAAAAAAACAACTTAGTGATAAGGAAACATACAAAATCCTGAAAACTAACCCCAGTGAACGGATAGAAAAATCGTTAAAAAATCTATTAGGTGGATACAAGGAAAAAGGGACTATATCTGAGAACGAATTCAAATACATTGTTCATAATAATCCGACGTTACCAGTGTTCTATATACTACCAAAAATTCACAAAGACCAAGTAAATCCTCCTGGACGACCCATAGTAGCAGGAACAGAATCTATAACTTCCAACCTGTCTCACTTCATTGATTACCATTTACAACCAGAAGTCCTGAAACTAAGATCATATATTAAAGATACAACAGATATCCTTAGGAAACTAAAGACCATACAATGGAAGGAGAATTACACTCTAATTACAGCAGACGTGAGCACCTTATATACAATAATAGAACATCGTAAAGGAATAGAAGCCACGAAATATTTCTTAGAAAAATCTGATATGGATTCATCAAAATTGGAATTGACCCTTAGAAGCATTGAATTCATTTTAAATAACAACTTTTTCTGGCACAATGGGGCGTTCTACGAACAAAAAAGAGGAACAGCAATGGGAACTCGTTTTGCACCGGCATATGCAAACCTGTTTATGGGATACTGGGAGGAATCATGTATTTGGAATAATAATACGTTTGCTAATAACATCATATTGTGGTATCGATTTATTGATGACATAATATTTATATGGGAAGGTGAACTGGAAGCTCTTAACACTTTCTGCCAGGAAATAAACGAGAATGAAGTAAATATTAATTTGACGTACAACATCAGTAAGGAAGAAGTAACCTTCTTAGATCTGACCATTTACATTAAAAACAACTGCTTACAAACGAAAAATTACAATAAACCAACAGACAGTAATTCATATATCCCAAAAAGTAGTAATCATCATCCAACCTGGTTAAAGAACATCCCGAAGGGGCAAATGAAGAGACTACGAAGAAATTGTACGGAAACATCAATATTTGAAGATCAAGCAACGGACCTCAAAGAAAAATTCCTGACCAGAGGCTACACGGAAGAAGAATTACTTAAACCATTTAAAGAGATTACCTGTATGAATAGAGAAGAACTGCTGGAAAGTAAAAAGAAGACGAGTCCAAACAAGGAAGAATTCCTACTTCCGTTCATTACCACATACAATGGGCAATACAAACAAGTAGAAAAAATCATCTCCAAACACTGGCATCTCTTGACAAAAGATCCTGTGATAGGCACCATCATTCCAAAGAAACCTAAATTCATTTATAAAAAAGCCAATAATATAAAAAACAAACTTGTCAAGTCTTCCATACCACCTAAAAGAGAAAGTAGAATCAAAACTAAAGGATTCCACAGATGCGGACTCTGTTTAATGTGCAGAAACCATCAGGGACAACAGAGCAAGACCACCCATTATGAGTCAACATTCACCAAACAAGATTTTGAAATATCCAACTTCATTACGTGTAATAGCAGCAATTGCATTTACGTTATAGAATGTAAATGCAATTTACAATATATAGGACGGACCACAAGACCCTTGAAAGAGAGGTGGTCAGAACATCTCCGAAACATCAAAAAAGGCTATGAAAAACACTCCTTATCCCTACATTTTAAGGAAAAACATTCAAGTTCAGTGTCAGGAATAAAAAATGTTATAGGTATCAAAACAGTGGAGAAACAATGGAGAAAAAAATCGATAGAAAACAATCTGGCCACCACTGAGATGAGAACCATCTATGAGATGAAAACCCTCCATCCAAAAGGAATCAATACGGACTTTGAAATTAAATGGTTCCTATAACAGATATATCTTTCACGGAACCGTTATTTTTGAACAGAACAATATTGATAATCGTTTCTATTACATCCCAGGATATCTGATATTAGACCACCCATATTCCCATCGAATTACATTACATTTAATTCCTATCCAAAATAATAATCATATGTGCCAATGGGACAAATAAGCGAGAGTGTGTTTTTTTATATTACTAAGAATATTTTTATTTTTTTATTTTTTATTTTTCTAAATGTTCTAATTCAGGTCCTTTATTAGAACATAGATAATGGAACCCCAATAAATCCCCCAAGCTAAATATAAACACCAGCTACGGATTATCTAACCAGTTTTGGGATTCCATAGTGAATGGAACGCAAAACAGGAAGTGTCTACCGCAGGTGGAACGCAAGCGTCGAGGTGGAACGCAAAGCGGAAGCTGGAGAGAGACACATCCGCCGGAAGTCAGAATAGAACACGGAGCTCCGTAAACACGGAGAATTAGCTCCAAGGCGGGGGGAGTGATTTAAATAAACATATGGGGATACGAGCCACATCCGGTAGCACACCGGAAGTAGTTTCTTACCAAATTTTATGCAATCGAATTATGAGATTAAGAATAATCGTTTTTAACTTATATTTATGAAAATGAAATGTATGTCTAATAGAGAGTTTTTATATATTTTATATTGTATTATGTGACAAATGGATATATTAAGGAATTCCACTTCCTGAAACGGATCCACCAATGAGATTTCAGGAAGGGGTTTATATACACCCATATCTGCTTTAGCCCAAATCACCTTGACAAAGGCTCTGGAGAGCCGAAACGCGTTGGTGAACAGCATCTGCCAGGACAGCTACCCAGTTCTTTGGACTCTGACGACGGATCCCGATTCCAGGGAGATACCATAAATATATAACAAACGAGACTTGGTGTGTACTATACACCGCAAACTGAGGTACGCTGCCAGCTATATGTTTTAATACCCTTTGTTCTTATTAAAATTGAGTTACACTATTGCGGTTTCTCCTGTTTCTTCTTTACATATACTGGAGAGGAAGAATGAATAATTTTCCGAACCAAAAGTGAAGGGAGAATTTGGAGAAGCTAGAACTCAAATGAACCAGAGAAAATAAGGGAATTACGTTTTATTTGGGCATCATAATTGGAACTACTACTGTGGATTTATCATAATTCATCCCACCCTATTAAGGGAAAACAATTATATAGAACTGTGACCGCATTCCACCCCAACAGGAGATTGCGCAAAAACCACACCTCCCCTATTTTTAAAACTATTGTTTTGCCCAACAGGTGGGCATAGAGGTTTTTGCTGCTCTCCGCTTTGAAGCACCGAATTTATCCCCTTTTTGTTATTTGGCAAATATTTTTTTGCCCCCCCCTTCCTAGGAGGATATATATGGTTTTATTTATGTGTTGTTAGGGTCTAGAATCTTTGAAAGCATTTGACCTAGTAAGGAGAGAAAGAGAAAAAAATATATTTCTGTAGTGTACAAAAAAATTTTTTTTCCTCCTTATATATTTTATACTAACAAGAAATAAAGGTTACGTTTTAATCATATACACCATTTCTTTACATTATATTTTCTTAAATTTATTTAAAAGAGTGCTCCAAAAAGGAATTCTCTGTGGGGCTAGTCCCCAAAAAAGCATATTCATGTGAAGTTTTCTTCATAATTCCAGGAGCACCTCCAGCCTAAATAAATTATATACAGGATTTTCCTGTAGAACCTCTTTTCTAGCTGGTTATAACTTGATATTCTCAATACTTATAGTCTGGTGCAGGAATCAACCTTAGCTTTAGAACATATATGTCCCCACAGTGCCAGATACATATATTCCTCCACAGTGCCAGATACATATATTCCTCCACAGTGCCAGATACATATATGCCACCACAGTGCCAGATGCATATATGTCCCCATAAGGGCCAGATATGCCCCCACTGCTAGACACACATCTCCCCAGTACCAGATATGCCCCCAGTGCCAGATATGCCCACAGTGCCAGATACACATGTCCCCCCAGTGCCAGATATGCCCCCAGTGCCAAACATGCCCCCAGTGGCAAATATGCCCCCACTGCTAGCTACACGTCTCCCCAGTGCCAGATATGCCCCCAGTGCTAAATATGCCTCCACTGCCAGATACATGTCCCCCCAGTGCCAGATACACATGTCCCCCAGTGCCAGATATGCCCCAGTGCCAAATATGCCCCCACTGTCAGCTACACATCTCCCCAGTGCCAGATATGCCCCCACTGCCAGCTTCACGTCTCCCCAGTGCCAGATATGCCCCCAGTGCCGGAAACACATGTCCCCCTAGTGCCAGATATGCCTCCAGTGCCAGAAACACATGTCCCCCCAGTGCCAGATATGACCCCAGTGCCAGATACATGCCCCACCCAGTGCAAGATATGTCCCCAGTGCCAGAAACATATGTCCCCACAGTGCCAGATATGCCCCAGTGCCAGATATGGCCCCAGTGTAAGATACACATGTCCCCACACTGCGCCCCCCCCCAAGTGCTGCTCACCGCCGCACTGCTGCTCTGCTCAGTCTGCTGCTTGTGAGGGGAGGAGAGCGCAGCATGTGCCTTTCCTGCCCCTCAGTCTCCACTCTCTGGCAGTGTTGATTCTCTCTAATTAGGCGCCAGTCCGTGAGCCAATCAAAGTTTGCGGACCGGCAGCTAAGACTCCTGATTGGCTGCCGGTCCACGAGCTCTGATTAGCGCACGGGCCACCACCGGGCACTGCAGTTTAGGGCAGCAGGAGGCGCCGTGGGAGCGTACGAGCCGAATGCAAAGATAGAAAGCTGCATGCAGCTCGAGAGCTGCAGGTTGGCCAACGCTGGTGTAGTGGAAGGTGGTGGCTAGCCCATGACCCTTGGCAGTAGCGTGGCCCGGGGAGCACATGGCACCCTGCCCCCCTGGCCAGCTCGCCTCTGGGCAGCAGAGTCTCCTTTTTACACATTATGGAAGCAGAGTCACCTTTTACAAATTACGGTAGGCAGAGCTCCCTTTTTACACATTACGGCAGCAGAGTCTCCCTTTTGACACATTACGGCAGCAGAGTCCCCTTTTTACACATTATGGCAGCAGAGCCCCCCTTTTTTACACATTACGGCAGCAGAGTCCCCTTTTTTCACATTACGGCAGCAGAGTATCCTTTTTTACACATCACGGCAGCAGAGTTCATCTTTTTTCATATAATGGCAGCAGAGTCCCCCTTTTTTACATTATGGCACCAAAGTCCCTTTTTTTCACATTACGGCAACAGAGTCCATATTTTACAAAGGAGAGAGAGTGTGTTATACTTACTTTTGACAAGCCAGCAATCCTCTTGTCCTTCCCATCCTATGCTGCGGATCTTCACAACGCGGGGCACTGTGGGTGGGTTCGGTGCTGACGGGGAGAGACATCATCTCTCCCAGAACACTGAAGAGACGGGAGAGGAGGGGGAGCTGGCATGTGAGCCTGACGAGCTGAAGCGCTGCCTGGCTACCTATGTGGGAAGAGGTGTCCGGGCAATGCACTGCAGCTGAGCAGTGACGGCGGGCAGATGGGTGACGGACTCCACAGTGCGGCAGTGGCATGGCCAGGTGGGTGTTGCCGGTGGTCCTGCACCCACAGTGCATATACGCTGTGTGCCAGGCACCACTGGCAAACCGATAGCTATGGCCCTGATCATTACTAATAGGAAGTATATATGTGAACTAAAATATAAGTTGAATTTAAGCTACCTAAGTTATTACACCTATATAGGACCACTATTATACTCAAGGAACAAACAAAAAATCTCTTTCATATATAATAGTTATATACATGAAGGGAGAACAAAGTTGCCTTAAATTGGTGCACAATATTTATAAAACATAATCTTTTATTCATATATTTATTAAAAAAGACTTGCGAAATATTAGATAAAAAACATAAGTGAAAAGATAAGAGGAAGTGTTAAAAATATGACTCACTACACACAGGGGGGTTTATTAACTAAGATTTGTGTTTGTGCCAAATTGGTGGGAGTTTAAACTCGAATTTTATTGGCTGTATGTTTCTGCAACATTTTGAAATTATTTTCAGTAATTTACTAAGCTGCCGAGTTTACGTATTTTCCGATGTCGATGTTATTTGACTGCAAAGTTCCCATCATAGCCTAGAATGGAGCTGCGCTAAGCTCCATTCTAGCCACTGCGCTCTGCTTGATTTACAGGCCAGGAGCGTATAGCCAATCAGGAGAGTGCCATGACGTGGTGCTCCCTGATTGGCTGGCGGAATCTCCAGTGACAGCAGTCACGGGGGGTCCCGGGATTCAGGAAAAGGGATTTCATGTGTAAACATGGAACCCCTTTAGTGCGTTGGTCTGGTTTTTTTTCGCTTTGTTTTTTTTTAACCCCTGGATTACTACATGGAACGAAGAGGACCAAGCATCACTGAAAAAATAAGAATTTACTTACCGATAATTCTATTTCTCGTAGTCCGTAGTGGATGCTGGGAACTCCGTAAGGACCATGGGGATTAGCGGCTCCGCAGGAGACTGGGCACAAAAGTAAAGCTTTAGGACTACCTGGTGTGCACTGGCTCCTCCCCCTATGACCCTCCTCCAAGCCTCAGTTAGGATACTGTGCCCGGACGAGCGTACACAATAAGGAAGGATTTTGAATCCCGGGTAAGACTCATACCACCACACCAATCACACCGTACAACCTGTGATCTGAACCCAGTTAACAGCATGATAACAGAGGAGCCTCTGAAAAGATGGCTCACAACAATAATAACCCAATTTTTGTAACAATAACTATGTACAAGTATTGCAGACAATCCGCACTTGGGATGGGCGCCCAGCATCCACTACGGACTACGAGAAATAGAATTATCGGTAAGTAAATTCTTATTTTCTCTGACGTCCTAGTGGATGCTGGGAACTCCGTAAGGACCATGGGGATTATACCAAAGCTCCCAAACGGGCGGGAGAGTGCGGATGACTCTGCAGCACCGAATGAGAGAACTCCAGGTCCTCCTCAGCCAGGGTATCAAATTTGTAGAATTTAGCAAACGTGTTTGCCCCTGACCAAGTAGCTGCTCGGCAAAGTTGTAAAGCCGAGACCCCTCGGGCAGCCGCCCAAGATGAGCCCACCTTCCTTGTGGAATGGGCTTTTACAGATTTTGGCTGTGGCAGGCCTGCCACAGAATGTGCAAGCTGAATTGTACTACAAATCCAACGAGCAATAGTCTGCTTAGAAGCAGGAGCACCCAGCTTGTTGGGTGCATACAGGATAAACAGCGAGTCAGATTTTCTGACTCCAGCCGTCCTGGAAACATATATTTTCAGGGCCGTGACTACGTCCAGCAACTTGGAGTCCTCCAAGTCCCTAGTAGCCGCAGGTACCACAATAGGCTGGTTCAAGTGAAACGCTGAAACCACCTTAGGGAGAAATTGAGGACGAGTCCTCAATTCTGCCCTGTCCGTATGAAAAATTAGGTAAGGGCTTTTATAGGATAAAGCCGCCAATTCTGAGACACGCCTGGCTGAAGCCAGGGCCAACAGCATTACCACTTTCCATGTGAGATATTTTAAGTCCACAGTGGTGAGTGGTTCAAACCAATGTGATTTTAGGAACCCCAAACTACATTGAGATCCCAAGGTGCCACTGGAGGCACAAAAGGAGGCTGTATATGCAGTACCCCCTTGACAAACGTCTGAACTTCAGGAACTGAAGCCAGTTCTTTCTGGAAGAAAATCGACAGGGCCGAAACTTGAACCCCAATGGACCCCAATTTTAGGCCCATAGACACTCCTGTTTACAGGAAATGCAGGAATCGACCTAGTTGAAATTCCTCCATCGGGGCCTTACTGGCCTCGCACCACGCAACATATTTTCGCCAAATGCGGTGATAATGCTTTGCGGCCACATCCTTCCTGGCTTGACCAGGGTAGGGATGACTTCATCCGGAATGCCTTTTTCCTTCAGGATCCGGCGTTCAACCGCCCTGCCGTCAAACGCAGCCGCGGTAAGTCTTGGAATAGACAGGGTCCTTGCTGGAGCAGGTCCCTTCTTAGAGGTAGAGGCCACGGGTCCTCCGTGAGCATCTCTTGAAGTTCCGGGTACCAAGTCCTTCTTGGCCAATCCGGAGCCACGAGTATAGTTCTTACTCCCCTCCGTCTTATAGTTCTCAGTACTTTTGGTATGAGAGGAAGAGGAGGGAACACATACACTGACTGGTACACCCACGGTGTCACCAGAGCGTCCACAGCTATTGCCTGAGGGTCCCTTGACCTGGCGCAATACCTGTCCAATTCTTTGTTTAGGCGGGACGCCATCATGTCCACCCTTGGTTTTTCCCAATGGTTTACAATCATGTGGAAGACTTCTGGGTGAAGTCCCCACTCTCCCGGGTGGAGGTCGTGCCCGCTGAGGAAGTCCGCTTCCCAGTTGCTGACAGTGCCATCACATGATTTTCCGCCCAGCGAAAAATCCCTGCAGCTTCTGCCATTGCCCTCCTGCTTCTTGTGCCGCCCCGTCTGTCCACGTGGGCGACTGCCGTGATATTGTCCGATTGGATCAGCACCGGCTGACCTTGAAGCAGAGGTCTTGCTTGGCTTAGGGCATTGTAAATGGCCCTTAGCTCCAAAATATTTATGTGAAGTGATGTCTCCAGGCTTGACCACAAGCCCTGGAAATTTTTTCCCTGTGTGACTGCTCCCCAGCCTCTCAGGCTGGCATCCGTGGTCACCAGGACCCAGTCCTGAATGCCGAATCTGCGGCCCTCTAGAAGATGAGCACTCTGCAACCACCACAGGAGAGACACCCTTGTCTTTGGTGACAGGGTTATCCGCTGATGCATCTGAAGATGCGATCCGGACCATTTGTCCAGCAGGTCCCACTGGAAAGTTCTTGCGTGGAATCTGCCCAATGGAATTTCTTCGTTGACTAGTTCGGATTTCTCCCTGGCTTTCTCCTCCGGGAGAAAACACCTTTTTCCGGACTGTGTCCAGGATCATCCCTAGGAATAGAAGGCGTGTCGTCGGGATCAGCTGCGATTTTGGAATATTGAGAATCCAACCGTGCTGCCGCAGCACTATCTGAGATAGTGCTACCCCGACTTCCAACTGTTCCCTGGATCTTGCCCTTATCAGGAGATCGTCCAAGTAAGGGATAACTAAAACTCCCTTCTTTCGAAGGAGTATCATCATTTCGGCCATTACCTTGGTAAAGACCCGGGGTGCCGTGGACAATCCAATCGGCAGCGTCTGAAACTGATAGTGACAGTTCTGTACCACAAACCTGAGGTACCCTTGGAGAAGGGTAAATTGGGACATGTAGGTAAGCATCTTTGATGTCCAGAGAGACCATATAGTCCCCTTCTTCCAGGTTTGCAATCACTGCTCTGAGTGACTCCATCTTGAATTTGAACCTTTGTATGTAAGTGTTCAGGGATTTTAGATTTAAAAATGGTCTCACCGAGCCGTCCGGCTTCGGTACCACAAATAGTGTGGAATAGTACCCCTTTACCTGTTGCAGGAGGGGTACCTTGATTATCACCTGCTGGGAATACAGCTTGTGAATGGCTTGCAATACTGTCTCCCTGTCTGAGGGAGACGTCGGTAAAGCAGACTTTATGAAACGGCGAGGGGGAGACGACTCGAATTTCTTGAGACGGGCCCCCACCATGCCTGAGACCGCTTGTAAAGCCCCAGCGTCATGCTGAGGACTTTGCGGAGGCGGGAGAGGGCTTTTGTTCCTGGGAATTGGCTGTTTGCTGAAGCCTTTTTCCTCTCCCTCTGCCACGGGGCAGAAATGAGGCGCCTTTTGCCCGCTTGCCCTTATGGGGCCGAAAGGACTGCGCCTGATAATACGGCGACTTCTTAGGTTGAGAAGCTACCTGGGGTAAAAATGTGGATTTTCCAGTGGCCATCAGGTCTGTTAGACCTACCCCAAATAACTCCTCCCTTTTATAAGGCGATACTTCCATATGCCTTTTGGAATAATCATCACCTGACCACTGTCTTGTCCATAACCCTCTTCTGGCAGAAATGGACAGCGCACTTACTCTTGATGCCAGTCGGCAAATATCCCTCTGTGCATCACGCATATATAGAAATGCATCTTTTAAATGCTCTATAGTTAGTAATATACTGTCCCTATCTAGGGTATCAATATTGTCAGTCAGGGAATCCGACCAAGCCACCCCAGCACTGCACATCCAGGCTGAGGCGATTGCTGGTCGCAGTATCACACCCGTGTGAGTGTATATACATTTTAGGATATTTTACTGCTTTCTGTCAGCAGGTTCCTTAAGGGCGGCCGTATCCGGGGACGGTAGTGCCACCTGTTTAGACAAGCGTGTGAGCGCTTTATTCACCCTAAGGGGTGTTTCCCAACGTGCCCTATCCTCTGGCGGGAAGGGGTATGATGCTAATAACTTTTTAGGAATTAACAGTTTTTATCGGGGGAAACCCACGCATCATCACACACTTCATTTAATTCCTCAGATGCAGGAAAAACTACAGGCAGTTTTTTCTCACCCAACCTAATACCCTTTTT
This sequence comes from Pseudophryne corroboree, assembly GCF_028390025.1. NCBI lineage: Eukaryota > Metazoa > Chordata > Amphibia > Anura > Myobatrachidae > Pseudophryne > Pseudophryne corroboree. Next base: position 305,456,404 of record NC_086452.1, on the reverse strand, counting down.
AGTGGTACTGGTATTATCAGAAATGTGTAAAAACATTTTCCATAGCCTCAATCATGTAACGTGTGGCCCTACTGGAAGTCACATTCGTCTCTTAATCGTCGACACTGGAGTCAGTATCCGTGTCGGCGTCTGTATCTGCCATCTGCGGTAACGGGCGTTTTAGAGCCCCAGATGGCTTTTGAGACACCTGGACAGGCACAGGCTGAGTCGCCGGCTGTCTCATGTCATCAATCTTTTGTAAAGAGCTGACACTGTCACATAATTCCTTCCATAAGCTCATCCACTCAGGTGTCGACTCCCTAGGGGGTGACATCTCTGTTACAGGCAATTGCTCCGCCTCCACCTCATTTTCCTCCTCATACATGTCGACACAACGTACCGACACACAGCACACACACAGGGAATGCTCTGATAGAGGACAGGACCCCACTAGCCCTTTGGGGAGACAGAGGGAGAGTATGCCAGCACACACCAGAGCGCTATATATATATATACAGGGATAACCTTATATAAGTGTTTTTCCCCTTATAGCTGCTGTATTGTTATACTGCGCCTAATTAGTGCCCCCCTCTCTTTTTTAACCCCTTTCTGTAGTGTAGTAACTGCAGGGGAGAGCCAGGGAGCTTCCCTCCAACGGAGCTGTGAGAGAAAATGGCGCCAGTGTGCTGAGGAGATAGGCTCCGCCCCCTTCTCGGCGGCCTTTTCTCCCGTTTTTCTGTGGAATCTGGCAGGGGTTAAAATTCATCCATATAGCCCTGGGGGCTATATGTGATGTATTTTCGCCAGCCACGGTGTTTTTATTGCTGCTCAGGGCGCCCCCCCCTAGCGCCCTGCACCCTCAGTGACCGAAGTGTGAAGTGTGCTGAGGAGCAATGGCGCACAGCTGCAGTGCTGTGCGCTACCTTGGTGAAGACAGGATGTCTTCTGCCGCCGATTTTTCCGGACCTCTTCTTGCTTCTGGCTCTGTAAGGGGGCCGGCGGCGCGGCTCTGGGACCGAGCTCCGAGGCTGGGCCTGTGTTCGGTCCCTCTAGAGCTAATGGTGTCCAGTAGCCTAAGAAGCCCAATCCACTCTGCACGCAGGTGAGTTCGCTTCTTCTCCCCTTAGTCCCTCGATGCAGTGAGCCTGTTGCCAGCAGGTCTCACTGAAAATAAAAAACCTAAAACTAAACTTTCACTAAGAAGCTCAGGAGAGCCCCTAGTGTGCACCCTTCTCGGCCGGGCACAAAAATCTAAGTGAGGCTTGGAGGAGGGTCATAGGGGGAGGAGCCAGTGCACACCAGGTAGTCCTAAAGCTTTACTTTTGTGCCCAGCCTCCTGCGGAGCCGCTAATCCCCATGGTCCTTACGGAGTTCCCAGCATCCACTAGGACGTCAGAGAAATAGGCGAGTATTTTTGGAAATTTTTTTCAGCTTTCTTATTGGATTCTACGTTGACAAGGGGTCGAGGGACTCCGTGGGACACTAGGTAAGTATGTGTGAGTGGGTAAGTGTGCATGTATGTTAATTAAAGTTTCACTTTCAGGGTGTGTGTGTTCTGTTTTTATTTGGGAATTTTTTGTTGTTGTAGAAATACAGGTACCAGCGGGCCCGTTATTTCCCCGCATACTGGTACTTGTGGTTCTCCAAGTACCAGTTTTCGGGGGAGGCTTGCTGGGACTTGTAGTTCTACAATAAAAAAATCAATATTCTTTTTTTACACAAACAAAGGCTATCAGCCCCCCATCCACTGCCCAGGGATGGGGGGGACAGCCTCGGGCTTCAGCCCTGGTCCTTGGGTGCCTGGAGGGGGGGACCCCTTGATTTAAGGGGTCCCCACTCTTCCAGGGAACCCCAGCCAGGGGTGACTAGTTGGGGGGGTAATGTCACGGCCGCAGGGACCAGTATAAAAGTGTCCCCCAGCTGTGGCATTATCTTCTCGACTAGTGGAGCCCGATGCTGGTTTTAAAATACGGGGGACCCCTACGTCTTTTTCCCCCCATATTTTTGGATCCAGGTCCAGCCCAAGAGCCTGGTTCTGGTTGTCTAAATACAGGGGGACCCCAGTCATTTTCCCCCCAGGTATTTAAACAACCAGGGCTGGCTCAAAGAACCCGAGGCAGGTTATGCTTAGGAGGGGGGACCCCAAGCAATTTTTTTTTAGATTTTTAACTCTTTCAGACCCCTTTCCACAGAGAAGCATGCACGGATCTCACTGATCCGTGCATGACTATCTAAACACGCCACCAAAAAGCAGGTTTATTTTAAAAGTGTTTTTTTTTCACGATTTCGATACTTTCCCGGCAGTGTTTGGCTATTGTCGGCAGTGAATGAGAATATGAATTGTTAGTAAATTACCGAGTTGTACCAAATAACAGGCATGTTTGACTGATGGTCTATTCATTCGTATTTGTGAACTCAGCCGGGGGGAAAAATACGAATAGCCCCAACACTGATGAGATTTGTGTTTAGTAAATTCCTGAGATGACACTTAGAAGAAAAAAACAAACTCTGACAAAATTGGGACCTTAGTAAATATACCCCAGGGTGTCCACCAATTACAGAACTTGTATATTTATTTGTCTTTCATCTCGTGTCAACGTATTTGTACTTATATTAATTAATACAGGTTATGCAGTCTCAGACAATGTGTGTTTATTCCTATTATCCATTATGATCTCACTGGACGATGTTGAGTGTACTTTTAACGAGAGTGTGTGTATTTGGTCACAGTCGCAAAACCTCCTAACAACACATGTGTATAGATATACTGTAAGAATCTTTATTATTTCCTATTGGGTAACGAATCTGTGTGGTCAAAGTAAGATCTCACACTGTGCGTTCCTCATGCGTACTAGTCCCTTCATACTATTCAAATGAGATGAAGAGACATACTGGTATTTCCAGGCTATGTATGATTCTTACAGTAAAGTAGTCACATTGGAAGTGTAGAAATTGGGTACGTGTCCTTATATAGGTCTATATAACCATATCAGAGTGGCAGTCACTGAAAGTCACTTATCCAGTTCTATAAGATTTTCTATTAGTATTCAAAACAGGCTATATTAAATTTACATTGGTTTAACTCTTTCTGCGTATGAGGTAAAAGTGAGGCTACACCTGTAATATGGCTAATCAGGGTTCCATGTGACTGCCTTTACTATTGTATTATCCTCTGAAGTCAATATCGTTGGCTAAATCCCCAATGTTTCTTATACTTCAATTGGCATGTTTAACACAGTCGGGGGTATGCAGCAGTGATCATTATCAGACACTTTTATGTAACAGTAACTGTATGCATATGATACAATGCGTAGAGTCAGAGGTGTATTGTTACACAGTGTCAGTATTACTTATTGGCAGCACTGTTACATAACTTCACTGTGGCTCATATGCTGCCACAGATAATCAGATATTATTGCTGCCTCAGCAGATCATATCTCTTATTAATTGTCCAGCGTGTTAGCACTCAGGTCTTTTAATTTTTTAAAACACATAGCATTCTATATACATATGAAATATGTCCTTTTGGGTTTATTAAATCCTGCTATTTTTATCACACGGACATATAGCTGATGATTTCATATAGGGCTGTTGGTAAATGTGTGCTGAGCGCTGTCTCAGCAGATTCTTGTCAGAATTATTAGTACAGCATGTCAGTGCTGGGAATAGGACTGTCTACACACACATATCTTTCTACACACATCACATTTTCTTACACATCACGGCAGCAGAGTTCCTCTTTTTTCATATAATGGCAGCAGAGTCCCCCTTTTTTTACATTATGGCACCAGAGTCCCCTTTTTTCACATTACGGCAGCAGGCTCTTCTTAGAGGATCAGTCGTGCTCCGGCCGTGACCTATGCCTTGAAGACACGGCGGTGTGATATCATAGGTCACGGCCACTGCGCCTCACCACCCAGCCAGCCGTCCCGCAAGCATAAGCATCTTCCAGTTCCTGCCTGCATACACAGCTTTCTTTGCCCACCCACATCCACTCCTGCCCGACCGCCCGCTGCTCAGTACTCGCAGAACTCCACTATGAGCAACCCGGCCACGGACAGACAGGGAGGAGGACAGCTGACCGGTAGGGGCTAATATTTGTTATGTTATTTCTCCTGTGGGGGGCAATAGGAATTATGTGGGGATAATAAGGATTTATGTGGGGAGCAATGTGATTGATTTATGTGGGGAGCAACAGGATTTATGTGGGGAGCAATGTGATTGTTTTTTCTCTGTAGGCCAATGTATGTGTGGATTTTTTTTTTACTGTGGGGAACTGATGGTGTGCCTTGGTAATTTTAAAATATTGGTCGGTGTGCCGTGAGTTAAAAAAAAAGGTTGAAAATCACTGGTCTACACACATATCTTTCTACACACACATATATCTTTCTAAATTGTGCCCTCCCGGGGATACATGTAAAGAGTATGTTCACTGCATGTACATTAGATTATATGGCGGCATTGGCGGACACCAAGAAGCAAAAAGCTTCTTCTGAAATATATACTGGTGCACGTTATCTCTGCACCATTCCCCATCATGCTCAAACTGACGCGTGATTGAACCCTCACTGCTCTGCTGTCCGGCGTTCTCTCTGGTCATGTGACCGGAATGTTCACAGAGATCTGCAGAGCTGGTTTCAGTCATTATAATCAATTGCCGAGTATCCTATCTGTGTACTTCGTCTATCCGTGTACCGTATAGCGTCTCTTATTAGGTGGATGCCTATTATATGCTTTTATGTATGATGTGTAAATATATTGTTAGTCCCTTGTATATATGTTTCCCATATCTTTACTATATGGAATATCCACAGGGATCATCCAGACATGACAATCGATTACTGATTGTCCATCTATGTTCCTGATTTCTCATTTACCCACTGCATGATTAATGGTTATAGGTATAGTTGAGTGTGTCTTAATATTACACTAGGTTTCTATATCCTGTATCTATGCTCATCAGTATATTGAATGACTGATTCACACTGGCTATTGAGTCATGCAATAGATAAATGTCCTCATTTGTTCAATTCCCCAGTTTCATACTCATAATGAATTTATTAGAAATGTATTATTGTATTTGACTGATCACCCATGATGTAGATAAATTCTGGGTTATCATCTATACCTTATGGTGTGGCACCTCTATTATATCCAGTTATCATATAGTATTTAGAAAATGTATATATATATTTTAAGAGGTGGCAATAAGTAATAAATAAATAAATAAAATATTAATATGATGTTTAAGAACCATCATTTGATAAAATACATTTTAATACATATTGTGTTGAGTAACATGAAAAGTCAAACTGTAAGTGTTGTGAAAACTATGAGGTCTAGAAACCCTCATTTTATATGAGGGCTATGTGTTCTTCGACATCTTATGTGGTTCTTTAGAAATGTCAATAAATATTGTTCAATTTGTGTCCAAATGGTGTGACAGTCGTTACATATAATAATGTGTGAAATAGTGATGAGTAACATGTGAAATGATAATGTGTGCTAGGACCAAAAAATCTAAAACATTGTGTGATAAAGAACAACAAACGTGCCAAGACAGAAGTGAAGCCATACAGATGTAACTCTGGAATGTGTAGAATAATGTGGATACTGAAGGTGTATGCCATTAATTCAGGTAAGTGTGCCAATGATTTATTGTATCAAGGATTGTGAAATCATGAATTGATTATCTAGAATAATATAAATTATAAACTTAGTATATGTTATTCATCCTGTTTATCAATGGATATACTGTATGATCCGATATGTGGAATCGTTTGCAGGTAAGTACTGTGGAGTCATCTACAGGCAGGTAATATGAAATCATCTGTAAGTAAATTATATGGAGTCATTGATGTGGATACTGAAGGTGTGAGCCATTAATTTAGGTAGGTATACCGATGATTTATTGTATCAAGTTACAGTGAAGTCATGGATTGATTATCTACAATAATATGAAATTTAGACATAGTATATGTTATTCATCCTGTTTTCCAATGGATATATAATCCGATATATAAAGTAATTTGCAGGTTAGTACTGTGGAATCATCTACAGGCAGGTAATATGGAGTCATCTGTAAGTAAATCCTATGGAGTAATCTACAGGTAAGTGTTGGTAGGGGTGACGTATTGTCTTCTATAATCTTTTAGTTCTACTATCAAGGTCAAATAGTTCATCGTTCAATACATGTTAGTGACAAGGGTATGCTCTACTGTGTATGTACCCAGATATGAATCCCAGTCTCAGATAAGTACCCAGTCATTTTATTATCTCTCAAAGGTACCGAAGTACAGATATATCATAATCACAGATAGGTGACATTGCTTGCCAAAGATAGTCACAAAATATATAGCATCAAAACGCATCGCAATATTTATAATTCCTACTTGAAACAATTGTAAGCATATATTATATCTTTTCCTCATTGATCCAAGGTGGTACAATACGATCTGATTTGATCTTAATCTTTAGATAGGAAAATAAGGTAGGCATATTTAAATATTAATAATTACAAGGCAAATGGACGATACTGCTTCTGTATGGCAATATGCAGGTCATAGCTTCAATCATAATTCCTAATATATCTATATCATCCGGGGATATACAGCACTGTTTAGCATCAGTGCTCTCTGATGTCATCTTTAAAAGGGCATACTATACTTTTTGTAGTAGAGATAGTGTAAATTACAATATTTACTGGTGAGTGTCCAGTGTACCCTACTTCATTAGTATATTGTTCTTGTCCCAGGTCTCGGATAGGGGAGTAGAATAGGCAGATATATTGCAGTTTGGTACTAGGTTCTGTGTCAGGTAGATGGTTTATTCCAGAAAAGGAGTACATGTATTCTCCTCATTCAGGCCATTTGGTTTGAGGTTATTCATCAGGAATATTAGTCTTGTCTCCTGTTTCAATAGTTCACGATCTACATCTCCTCCTCGGATGTTGAGAACTATTCTTTTCATACCAAAGGCTGTGAGAACCCTAGGATCAGATTGGTGAAATTTCAAGAAGTGGCGTGCTACAGTGGTTAGATTTTTGAATAATCTCTGATCACGTTTTTCTAATACTGCCAATATGTTCCAATATCCTTCTTTTAAGTGGTCTTTTTGTTTTGCCTATATAGCTCTTATTACATGGGCACCTGAGATTGTAGATAACTGTTGCTATATCACAGTTTATGTATTCCCCTATCTTCCATGTTTCTTTTTCATCCACTAGGGGTCACTGGAGTACTCTTGGGATATGGACGGCTTCCACCGGAAGAAGGCACTGAATAAATTAATTTTTGAGACTACTCCTCCCCTCCATATCCTGCAGCACTTCAGTGTTTTTTCTGTGCTCGACACAGTTAGAAGGCATAGTGGAGCTCATCCACAAAGTATTGGAATTTTTTTCTAAGTTTTTTTTTTTCTTCAATTTCCACGTCCTTTCCCCCCTTCTAACAGGCGTGGGTCAGGGACAGTGGAAGCGGCTGAGTAGCCGTGAGTGTCGGACCTCTCTGTAAAGAGCTCCCTCACTCCACTTGCAGGCTGCCTGCAGGAAAGCTGGACGGAGCTTGGATGAAGGCCCCGTCATAGACTTTTGTCACGGTCCAGGTATGTTGGGTTGGGGCGGTCAGCGCTTGCTGCCGCTCCACTGTTGGGGATTGTTGGGTACTCACCGCTGCCCGGAGCGCGTGTACATGGGCCGCTTCACGGTCCATGCGGCGCGCTCTCACTCTCCGGCTCCCAGCATCCTAAAAGACCGCTGCTCCCTGCGCAGCAGCAGCGCTGCTTGGCTACACAGACACGCCGTTATGCTGTGTGTGGCGGGCGGGAGCACGTGTGCATGGGCCGCTCCACGGCTCCATGCAGCACGCTCTCTGCTTCCGCCATCCGCCCGCAGCAGCCGAGGAGTTCCGTTGTCCGGGGTCTACAGACAGGCCGCTCACACGGCCCTTTGCAAAACTTCCACAGGCCCAGACCCGGTGCTGTACACGGAGGTCGTGGGAGTGGGGGGGGGGGGAGACTTTAACAGTATTTGGCAGTGCAAAAAATGCTTAATATGTTTAAATGTTCTCCTGTCTGTTCCAGGTTTCCTATTTTTACATCTCGGCTAAGAGTGGTACTAGAGGAATTTTGGGGTCAGTTTTCGTATTTCTGGCAGGCACTGCACTTGCCTAGATATATACCAGGAACTTTGGTGTTATTACTGAGTCGTGCAGTCTGTCTGTGTGGAGTTTGTATTGTCTGTCTTCATAATGAGTAAGACACCAGCAAAATCTAAGAAACATTTGTCATGTCATGTCTGTAAGAGTGTGTTGCCTGATGGATCCACCACATGTACAGCATGTGTTGTTAATACAGCCATAAATACGATTTCCATTCCAGAAGTAAAGGCATCTCAGGACCCGCCATGGGCTTTACTTGCAGATGTATTAGTTGGTTTACAATCAGAACTGGCCGCCTCTCGTGAAGAAAGAGAGGCGGCAAGATCTGAGTTTAAGATGAGACCATTTGAGTTACCTGGGGAGTCTCAAACTGGTCATAAGTCCACCTTGAGTGGAAAAGATAAGTTTCCTTTTCCTACTAATTTTCCTGTCTCTGGGATACTAGACCTCACTGAACAGGAGTACGAGGAGGGCGAAATAGAACAACAGTCAGAAGGTGACGACTTTGACAGCCCAGGTATTGACAATCTCATCAGAGCAGTTCGTCAGTCGCTGGAGTTTACGGAAACTGAGGAGCCACTGACGAATGATGAGGTAGTCTTTACTAAACGACAGAGATCTCCGATGTGTTTCCCTATCTCGGAATCTCTTAATAAAATGTTACTGGAGTCACGGAAAAATCCGGACAAACGGTTTTCTATTCCTCGTAGATTTAAATCGAGTTACCCGTTTCCAGAGGCCATGACAGCTACATGGGAGAACCCACCTTTGGTGGATTCATCCGTATCTAAACTTACGAGGAAGTTAACCATACCAGTCCCAACTGCTACTACGCTTAAAGACCCTGCAGATCGTAAAATAGAGGCTATGCTAAGGTCCATGTACACAGCAACTGGAGTGCTGTTAAGACCTGGGTTGGTTGGCATTTGGGTTACTAAAGCTTTAATGGTATGGATAAAAGAGCTCAGGTCGGCTCTGCAAGATGATCATCTTATACTTCTCGCGGATCAAATCTGGGAAGCTGCTGAATATCTATGTACAGCTTCTACTGACGTCTGTCAGCTTACTTCTCGCCTGTCCTCATCGCTAGTCACAGTACGACGAGCACTTTGGCTGCGTTCGTGGCAGGCGGAGACGGAGGTTAAAAAAGGTATAGAGGCATTGCCTTATGATGGCGAGAAACTTTTTGGTCCTGAATTGGACAAATGGATTTCTGAGGCTACTGGAGGGAAGTCTGTTTTTCTTCCATCGCCTACAACTATACCTAAACGGAAATATTCTGGTCCGGCGTTCAAATCCTTTAGAACTCAGCCCTTTCGTGGGCAGGGAGGAGCAGTCACGCCGGGCAGAAGAGGTCGGGGACGTAGTGCCCGACAATCCAATGCACGTCGTCAAGACACCAAGACCACTAACAAACCAGTGGCATGACGGGCTCCCAGCCCATCTCGGATCTCCAATTGTGGGAGCACGCCTTCAGAGCTTTCAGGGGGCGTGGCTGCAGACGTCCACAGATGGGTGGATCCGCAATTTAGTATTAGAGGGTTACAAAATAGAGTTCGATTATCTTCCGACAGGAAGATTTTTCACGACAGGACTGCCTGTGTCGGACGACAAGAAAGCAGTTCTGCAGGTTGCCATTCAGTCTCTGCTGAATGCTGCAGTGATAATTCCGGTCCCTGTGCAGGAACAGGGGCAGGGTTATTATTCCAGTCTGTTTCTGGTACCAAAACCAGATGGCTCAGTCAGGCCAATATTGAACCTAAAAGGTCTCAATCATTACGTCACTTACCACAGATTCAAGATGGAATCTCTCAGGTCAGTAATTGCAGGGTTAGAGCCACAGGAATTCATGATTGCACTAGATCTCAAGGATGCGTATTTGCACATTCCGATTTGGCCACCTCACCAGAGTTTCTTAAGGTTTGCGATAAGACGAGACCATTACCAATTTCAGGCTCTACCGTTTGGCCTCTCATCAGCGCCTCGGGTATTCACCAAGGTAATGTCCGTGATGACAGCTCATCTCAGGTCCCTAGGGGTAATAATTGTTCCGTATTTAGACGATCTACTCATAAAGGCTCCGTCTCAACAATTGCTTCTCCAACATGCCTTACTAACGTACAATGTACTAGTTCAGCACGGTTGGATAGTCAGTTTAAAGAAATCACATCTAATTCCGTGTCAACGACTTCAATTCCTAGGGATGATTCTCGATACAGTAAAACAAAGGGTTTACCTGCCACAACAGAAAGTACAGGGCATTCGTCATCTGGTGCAATTAGTGCTCAAGCCACGCACAGTCTCAGTACATTTGTGCATTCGCCTTCTAGGCACAATGGTGGCGGCTTTCGAAGCACTTCAGTTCGGAAGATTTCACTCACGTCCGTTTCAACTGGAGGTGTTAGCACAGTGGTCGGGATCACATCTGCAGCTGCACCACAGGGTGAGGTTGTCACCACAAGTCAGGGTGTCTCTTCTCTGGTGGTTAAAAATACACAATCTATCTGCAGGGAGACGATTCGGCGTCGCGAATTGGATAATTCTGACAACAGACGCAAGTCTCAGAGGTTGGGGAGCTGTAGTTCAGAGTTATCGGCTCCAGGGCCTCTGGGCGGATCACGAAAGATCGCTATCCATAAATGTTCTGGAACTCAGGGCGATTTACAATGCTCTAAGACAAGCGGTGTACATGTTTCGTTTTCAGACTGTTCAGGTGCAGTCAGACAACGCGACGGCAGTCGCATATATAAACAAACAAGGAGGAACGAGAAGCCGCATGGCTATGCGGGAAGTAGCTCGGATCCTCAGATGGGCCGAATATCACCAGGTGATATTATCGGCAGTGTTCATTCCTGGAGTGGACAACTGGGAGGCAGATTTTCTCAGTCGTCGGGATTTTCATCCAGGAGAGTGGGCATTGAATCCAGAAGTATTTCAGATGTTGATCCAGAAGTGGGGTTACCCTCAGGTGGATCTAATGGCATCCCGCCACAATCATCAGGTGTCAAGATATGTGTCCAGAACAAGAGATCCAGGGGCAGTGGCGGTGGATGCTCTCACAGCCACGTGGCCATACAGCCTTGTGTATCTGTTTCCACCGTTTCCGCTGCTCCCGTTGATGCTAAAACGGATCAAGAGAGGGTTCGTCACAGTCATTCTAATAGCGCCTCATTGGCCTCGGAGGGCTTGGTTCTCGGATCTCCTCGGGTTACTCGCAGACGATCCGTGGCCACTCCCACTACGTCCGGACCTGTTACAACAGGGTCCGTTCCTTTACCCCGATTTAGCGCGGCTGCGTTTGACGGGGTGGCTGTTGAAAAGGCCATCTTAAGGAAAGAGGGCATTCCTGAGTCTGTTATACCAACCATGGTACGAGCTAGGAAGCCGGTTACGGCAGCTCATTATTATAGAATTTGGCGTACTTATATAGGTTGGTGTGAAGCTCGGAAATTTCCGACATCGTCTTTTAAATTATCCCGTCTTTTGTTATTTTTACAAATGGGGTTAGATGGAGGACTACGTCTTTCCACATTAAAGGTGCAGGTATCTGCGTTGTCAATTTATTTTCAAAGGAAATTGGCCTCGTTGCAGTCAATACATACGTTTCTACAGGGTGTAAAGAGGATACAGCCTCCTTTCATTCCACCTACAGCACCATGGGACTTGAATCTGGTTTTAGATTTCTTACAGTCCGATTACTTTGAACCCTTACAACAAGTGGATATTAAATTTCTCACTTGGAAAACGATTTTTCTTTTAGCCTTAGCTTCGGCTAAGCGTGTTTCAGATTTGGGTGCCTTGTCATGCAAGTCACCGTATTTAATTTTTCATGATGACAGAGCGGAACTTCGGACGAATCCCGCTTTTCTACCAAAGGTAGTGTCGTCTTTTCACATCAATCAACCAATAGTAGTTCCTGTGTTAACAGGAGACTCTGGAACGTTGGATGTGGTTCGCGCATTGCGTATCTATGTTTCCCGAACGTCTACTGTGCGTAAGACAGATACGTTGTTTGTTCTCTATGACGCAGCTAAGAGGGGTTGGCCAGCCTCTAAGCAGACCTTATCCAGATGGATCAAACTGACTATACGTCAGGCTTACCTTTATGCTAAGTTACAGCCACCTACTTCAGTAACAGCTCATTCCACACGTTCTGTGGGGACGTCATGGGCAGCGAGTCGTGGGGCTTCTACGACACAGCTTTGCCGTGCGGCTACTTGGTCGTCAGTGCACACGTTTGTGCGCTTTTACAAGTTTGATACGTTCGCGGCAGCAGCATCTAGCTTTGGCCGTTTAGTGTTACAGGTGCCAAACAGCTCTCCCGCCACGGAGGAGACTTTGGTACATCCCAAGAGTACTCCAGTGACCCCTAGTGGATGAAAAAGAAAATAGGATTTTGGTACCTACCAGGTAAATCCTTTTCTTTGAATCCATAGGGGGCACTGGACGCCCACCCAGAGCAGTTTACCTGTTTTAGGAGTCCAGTGGTTCTTATGGTAACACACTTTCACGACTGGTTTAAATTTAACAAGGGTTAATCAGTTATGGTGTCAACTGTTTAGTTGTCTGTTACGTTGTGTCAACTTTATTGTTGTCTGTGAGACTATATGTAATTCTCCTTTTGTCAATCTCTCTATCGATCCTGTTCGGCTCAGTAAAAAACACTGAAGTGCTGCAGGATATGGAGGGGAGGAGTAGTCTCAAAAATTAATTTATTCAGTGCCTTCTTCCGGTGGAAGCCGTCCATATCCCAAGAGTACTCCAGTGCCCCCTATGGATTCAAAGAAAAGGATTTACCTGGTAGGTACCAAAATCCTATTTTTGTCAAATTTGTCTATGTATTGTAACATGGGTATCATTGTGGCACATGCTTTACATGTGCCACATTTGTATGATCCCTTTCTTTTACAGACTGTTTTTTGGGATCCCAAATGACTTTCAACCAAGAGATCTTTCAGATTTTTGGATCTCCTCCAGCTGATGTCGATATGTTCTCCTAATATTGTTGCTAGGTCTGGGTCCGTATGCAATACATTGGAATGTGTCTGTAGTATTCTTCGTATATCCTTCCGTTCCTGACAAAAGGTTCCTATGAAGCGGATCTTCTCTGTTTCTTTCTTGGTACTCTTTGGTGTTAGAAGTTGATCTCTGGCATGTTTTTTGGTCTCATTGAAAGCTTGTTTAATGGAATTCTTGCTGTATCCTCGAACTTCCAGTCTTTCCCCTAATTCAACTTTGGAGCAATTTCTTCTCATCATTTAGGAATTCTCCCTTAGTTAGTCCTCTTAGAACGGGTGGGTGATGGGAGCTGTCTTTGTGCAGGATGCTGTTGGTTGAGGTCTTTTTACGGAAGAGATCTGATGATAGATGGCCATCATCCTCCAAAGTGAGTGTTATGTCCAGAAAGTTCACTTTCCTTCTGTCCATCTCATAAGTTAATTTCAGATTCAGATCATTCCGGTTCAGTCTGTCTATTACATTTTTGAAAGTTTGTGCATATCCTCCCCATATGATGAGATCATCGATGTATCTCAACCACATAATTATGTGAGTAGTATAGATGTCATTCTCTTCACAGAAGACCAGCTCCCTCTCCCACCACCCCAGGTACAGGTTGGCATATGTTGGGGCACACGTAGTGGCCATAGCTGTGCCCTGTACCTGGAGGTAGAAGTTGTTATTACAGACAAAGTAATTCTTTGTCAATATAAATTGCAGAAGTGTCAGAAGAAAATTATTGAATTCCGAGGAGTGGTCCATGCTCAAAAAGTACTTAAGCGCCTGAATGCCATATTCATGTTTGATGCTTGTATATAAGCTTTCTACATCACAAGTTATTAGGTAGATATCTGTACTCAGAATCACATCTTGGATTTTAGTCAGGACATCTAGATTGTCTCTCACATAAGAGGGTAGGCTTGTCATGTGTTCCCTTAGATGTGCATCCACAAATGTTCTAGCCTTCTCTGTTAGGCATCCTATGCCTAAAACAATAGGCCTGCCAGGTGGATAATTTTCATCCTTGTGAATCTTTGGGAGAAGATATAGGGTTGGTACCTTGGGGTATTCAATTGTCAGAAATTCAAAATCTTTTTTTAGAGATACTGTAATACCATTATATTTTGCGCTCTGTATTATCTTTTTGTATATTTCCAAGAAATCATTGGTGGGGTTAAAAGTTAGTTTTTTTATAACAGAATTTGTTGTTCAGCTGTTTATTCAACTATTTTATATATTTGTCTCGAGACCAGTGGACCAAATCCCCACCTTTGTTTGAGGGTTTGACAATGGTGTCATCCCAACTGTGTATTTCATTCAGTGCTTTCTATTGCTCCTTACTCAGGTTTTGTTGGTATCTTGCACATGTTTTCTTCTGTTCAAGGTGATCTAAATCCTTGCTTTCAAGGTCTACAAAGACCTTGACCTGTGGACAGATAGCAAAATCTGGGGAGAAAGTGGATCTTTTCCTAAATGTAGTTTCTATGGTTCTTGTCTTTACTATTGTATTATCCTCTGAAGTCAATGCCGTTGGATAAATCCCCAATGTTTCTTATACTTCATTTGGTATGATTAACACAGTCGGGGGTATGCAGCGGGGACGTGCAGTCAGGGGAGGCAGTGCCTCCCCTGTCATTAATGATTAAAATAATACAAAGAAGATACTTATGACACATATTCTGTGTCATAAGTATCTCCTTTATATTAAACTAATCATTACTTCTATTTAAATGGGTTTGGGAGGCACCGATCGTGGTGCCTCCCGTTGTGAATGGGAACGGGGGCAGGCGGGGGCGGGCCAAGCCTTGGGCTGTAAAAGCCCACTGAAAATATAATGGAAAGTGGCACCTACTAAAGTGCCGCTTTCATACAGGGACATGCTTTCAATCCATGAAAGCACGCCCCTATTAGTGATGCCAGATGTGATTGGCCCATGGATCCGTCACTGGATCCGCTGCCATCACTCACTGGGTGCGGGCGAATGCGGCAGAGTTGCGGGCAGTGGAGATGCGGGCGGTGGGATGCGATGTGATGCGGTGGCGGTGCGGGCGTCAGTGGCGACCGGCATGGATCCGAGATCCCTGCCTGCCATTCTACAACGTTTGGCAGCGGAGCGGTACCCATATAAAAAATGGTGCCACAGCATAATTTTTTTAATTAAAGATGGCCGCCGTGAGCCAATAACGACTCGCCGCATCATCGCCCCGCCCCCTCAGGCTGACTGATATAAGTCAGTGCGAGGCAGCGGCTGTCAGTACAATGGCGGAGGAGGAGTAGTGAAGAGCTCCTGAAGATTGAAGACGAGGTAGAAGTCCTGTATGGGCGGCGGCCATGCAAAAAGCCTAAAGGCTGCCGCCCACCAGGTGAAGACGCCGGAAACCCTGGCAGGCGGCGGCCATGCAAAAGAGCTTATAGGCCACCGCTTCCCAGATGAAGATGCCGGAAGAAGACGTCGGAAGCCCTGGGCAGGCGGTGGCTATGCAAAAGAGCTTAAAGGCCGCCGCCTCCCAGGTGAAGACCCTGAATAATACATTTTATTTTAAAACTGTGTCTTGTATTTATTTTAATATTTTCTTTACAGGTGGACTACAGGTGCCAGCGGGCCCCTTAATGTCTGGGCATGTTGGCACTTGTGGTTCTCCAAGTGCCAGCATGCTGGGGCAGGCTCGCTCTGACCTGTAGGCCTCCTGTAAAGAACAATATTACTGTTCTTTACAGGTGGACTACAGGTGCCAGCGGGCCCCTTAATGTCTGGGCATGCTGACACTTGTGGTTCTCCAAGTGCCAGCATGCTGGGGCAGGCTCGCTCTGACCTGTAGGCCGCCTGTAAAGAACAATATTACTGTTCTTTACAGGTGGACTACAGGTGCCAGCAGGCCCCTTAATGTCCGGGGATGCTGGCACTTGTGGTTCTCCAAGTGCCGGCATGCTGGGGCAGGCTTGCTGGGACCTGTAGGCCGCCTGCAAAGAACAATATTATAGCATGAACCCCGGACCCATCGCCACCAGGGGTGCGGGGCATAGCACTGGGCTATCAGCCCAGTGTTGGTTGTTGCTCAGGAGGGGGGGACCCCTCTTAAATTTTTGGGGTCCCCACTTCCTGAGGAATGCCAACCCTGGGCTGACTGGTTTGGGGGGTGTTAATGTTATGGCAGGGGGACCCCATACAGAGTGTCTCCCCTGCTATGGCATTATCCCTCCGGCTGTTTTTTTTTTTTTTAGGGGGGGGGGGGGGGGTTGGGTAGCAGCAAGTGCCTCCCCAGCCACTGATTTCACTGCATGTCACTGGTATGCAGCAGTGATCATTATCAGACACTGGGGGTCATTCCGAGTTGTTCGCTCGTTATTTTTTTCTCACAACGGAGCGATTAGTCGCTAATGCGCATGCGCAATGTCCGCAGTGCGACTGCGCCAAGTAAATTTGCTATGCAGTTAGGTATTTTACTCACGGCATTACGTGTTTTTTTCTTCGTTCTGGTGTTCGTAATGTGATTGACAGGAAGTGGGTGTTTCTGGGCGGAAACTGCCCGTTTTATGGGTGTGTGCAAAAAAACGCTACCGTTTCTGGGAAAAGCGCGGGAGTGGCTGGAGAAACGGAGGAGTGTCTGGGCGAACGCTGGGTGTGTTTGTGACGTCAAACCAGGAACGACACTGACTGAACTGATCGCAGATGCCGAGTAAGTCTGGAGCTACTCAGAAACTGCTAAGAAGTGTCTATTCGCAATTCTGCTAATCTTTCGTTCGCAATTTTGATAAGCTAAGATTCACTCCCAGTAGGCGGCGGCTTAGCGTGTGCAAAGCTGCTAAAAGCAGCTTGCGAGCGAACAACTCGGAATGACCCCCACTTTTATGTAACAGTAACTGTATGCATATGATACAATGTCTAGAGTCAGAGGTGTATTGTTACAAGGTGTCAGTATTACTTATTGGCAGCACTGTTACATAACTTCACTGTGGCTCATATGCTGCCACAGATAATCAGATATTATTGCTGCCTCAGCAGATCATATCTCTTATTAATTGTCCAGCGTGTTAGCACTCAGATCTTTTAATTTTTTTAAAACACATAGCATTCTATATACATATTAAATATGTCCATTTGGGTTTATTAAATCCTGCTATTTTTATCGGGTCTGGGAGTCCAGGTCGACAACAAAAATGTCGACACACCTTAGGTCGACGCCAATTGGTCGACACACCTTAGTTCGACATGGACAAAAGGTCGACAGGAACAAGGTCGACATGGAAAAAGGTCGACATGAGTTTTTTATGTTTTTTTGTGTCATTTTCTTCGTAGAGTGACGGGGAACCCCAATTAGTGCACCGCGTTCGCTCGCCATGCATCGGGCATGGTGCCTTCGCTTCACTCGGCACAGATTACCGTTCCAATCGTAGTCCACGTGGATCGTTAAGTATGAAAAGGTTCCAAAAAAGAAAAAAATTGTGAAAAACTCATGTCGACCTTTTTCCATGTCGACCTTGTTCATGTCGGCCTTTTGTCCATGTCGACCTAAGGTGTGTCGACCAATTGGCGTCGACCTAAGGCGTGTCGACCTTTTTGTTGTGGACCTGGAGTCCGGATACCATTTTTATCACACGGACATATAGCTGATGATTTCATATAGTGCTGTTGGTAAATGTGTGCTGAGCGCTGCCTCAGCAGATTCTTGTCAGAATTATTAGTACAGCATGTCAGTGCTGGGAATAGGACTGTCTACACACACATATCTTTCTACACACATCACATTTTTTCACATCACGGCAGCAGAGTTCCTCTTTTTTCATATAATGGCAGCAGAGTCCCCCTTTTTTTACATTATGGCACCAGAGTCCCCTTTTTTCACATTACGGCAGCAGAGTCCACATTTTACAAAGGAGAGAGTGGGGTATATTTACTAAGGTCCCGATTTTGTCCGAGATGCCGTTTTTTCTTCAAAGTGTCATCTCGGGAATTTACTAAGCAGAAATCACGGCAGTGATGAGGCCATTCGTATTTTTTTGCAAGTCCAAGAATAAAAATACGAATGAATACACCATCGGTCAAAACGCGGCTGTTTAGATATGAATCTCGGTCATTTACTAAGAAGTGCAAAGCAAAAAAAAAAAAAAAACACTGCCGTGAAAAAATACAACTCGTAAAAAAGTGCTAAAAAAAAAACAGACCTGCTTTTTTGAGCCGTGATTGGATAGGCATGCACGGATCCATGAGATCCGTGCATGTATATCAGTGGGATCCCCCCTCCTAAGCATAACCAGCCTCGGGCTCTTTGAGCCGATCCTGGTTGCAGAAATATGGGAAAAAAATGGACAGGGGTTCCCCCATATTTAAGCAACCAGCATCGGGCTCTGCGCCTGGTCCTGGTTCCAAAAATACTGGGGACAAAAAGCGTAGGGGTCCCCCGTATTTTTAAAACCAGCACCGGGCTCCACTAGCTGGACAGATAATGCCACAGCCGGGGGTCACTTTTATACCGTGCCCTGCGGCCGTGGCATCAAATATCCAACTAGTCACCCCTGGCCGGGGTACCCTGGGGGAGTGGGGACCCCTTCAATCAAGGGGTCCCCCCCCAGCCACCCAAGGGCCAGGGGTGAAGCCCGAGGCTGTCCCCCCCATCCAATGGGCTGCGGATGGGGGGCTGATAGCCTTTTTGTAAAAGTGATTGATATTGTTTTTAGTAGCAGTACTACAAGGCCCAGCAAGCCTCCCCCGCATGCTGGTACTTGGAGAACCACAAGTACCAGCATGCGGCGGAAAAACGGGCCCGCTGGTACCTGTAGTACTACTACTAAAAAAATACCCAAAAAAAGACAATACACACACACCTTGAAAGTAAAGTTTTATTACATCCATCCACACAAACATACATACATACTTACCTTATGTTCACACGAGGGTCGGTCCTCTTCTCCAGTAGAATCCATGGGGTACCTGTTGAATAAATTATACTCACCAGATCCAGGGTACCAGGCTCCTCGGATAATCCCTTTGTAATCCACGTACTTGATTAAAAAAATAAAACGGAGACCCGAGCCACGCACTGAAAGGGGACCCATGTTTTCACATGGGTCCCCTTTCCCCGAATGCCAGAAACCCACTCTGACTGATGTCTAAGTGGGTTTCTTCAGCCAATCAGGGAGCGCCACGTTGTAGCACCCTCCTGATCGGCTGTGTGCTCCTGTACTGTCTGACAGGCGGCACACGGCAGTGTTACAATGTAGCGCCTATGCGTTCCATTGTAACCAATGGTGGGAACTTTGTGGTCAGCGGTGAGGTCACTTTCGGTCAACCGCTGAGCAGAAAGTTCCCACCATTGGTTACAATGGAGCGCATAGGCGCTACATTGTAACACTGCCGTGTGCCGCCTGTCAGACAGTACAGGAGCACACAGCCGATCAGGAGGGTGCTACAACGTGGCGCTCCCTGATTGGCTCAAGAAACCCACTTAGACATCAGTCAGAGTGGGTTTCTGGCATTCGGGGAAAGGGGACCCATGTGAAAACATGGGTCCCCTTTCAGTGCGTGGCTCGGGTCTCCGTTTTATTTTTTTAATCAAGTACGTGGATTACAAAGGGATTATCCGAGGAGCCTGGTACCCTGGATCTGGTGAGTATAATTTATTCAACAGGTACCCCATGGATTCTACTGGAGAAGAGGACCGACCCTCGTGTGAACATAAGGTAAGTATGTATGTATGTTTGTGTGGATGGATGTAATAAAACTTTACTTTCAAGGTGTGTGTGTATTGTCTTTTTTTGGGTATTTTTTTAGTAGTAGTACTACAGGTACCAGCGGGCCCGTTTTTCCGCCGCATGCTGGTACTTGTGGTTCTCCAAGTACCAGCATGCGGGGGAGGCTTGCTGGGCCTTGTAGTACTGCTACTAAAAACAATATCAATCACTTTTACAAAAAGGCTATCAGCCCCCCATCCGCAGCCCATTGGATGGGGGGGACAGCCTCGGGCTTCACCCCTGGCCCTTGGGTGGCTGGGGGGGGGACCCCTTGATTGAAGGGGTCCCCACTCCCCCAGGGTACCCCGGCCAGGGGTGACTAGTTGGATATTTGATGCCACGGCCGCAGGGCACTGTATAAAAGTGACCCCCGGCTGTGGCATTATCTGTCCAGCTAGTGGAGCCCGGTGCTGGTTTTAAAAATACGGGGGACCCCTACGCTTTTTGTCCCCCGTATTTTTGGAACCAGGACCAGGCGCAGAGCCCGATGCTGGTTGCTTAAATATGGGGGAACCCCTGTACATTTTTTCCCCATATTTCTGCAACCAGGATCGGCTCAAAGAGCCCGAGGCTGGTTTGCCTTAGGAGGGGGGACCCCACGCAATTTTTTTTTAACATTTAAACTTTTTTATTTTTTTTTAACAAAGTGCACAATGAAGCCCAGCATGGATCTCTCAGATCCGGCCGAGATTCATTGTATTAAAGTCGGCAGTGTTTTACAAGTCACTCACGTAAAACACTGCCTAAAAAAACGAATGACATCGACATCGGAAAACCCGAAAATGCAGAATACGGCAGCTTAGTGAATTAGTCGTAACAAATTCAAAAAGTTGCACTTTTACACTTTCGATGTCATTCGTGATTATTCTCCCACCAAATCGGGAGAATTACGAATGTTAGTAAATATACCCCAGTGTGTGTTATACTAACCTTTGACAAGCCAGCAATCCTCTTGTCCTTCCCATCCTATGCTGCGGATCTTCACAACGCGGGGCACTGTGGGTGGGTTCGGTGCTGACGGGGAGAGACATCATCTCTCCCAGAACACTGAAGAGACGGGAGAGGAGGGGGAGCTGGCATGTGAAGCAGACGAGCTGAAGCGCTGCCTGGCTACCTATGTGGGAAGAGGTGTCCGGGCAATGCACTACAGCTGAGCGGTGATGGCGGGCAGATGGGCGACGGGCTCCACAGTGCAGCGGCAGCATATATGCTGTGTGCCAGGCACCACTGGCAAACCGCTAGTTACGGCCCTGATCATTACTTATGGGAAGTATATATGTGAACTAAAATATAAGTTGAATTTAAGCTACCTAAGTTATTACACCTATATAGGACCACTATTATGCTCAGGGAACAAACAAAAAATCTCTTTCATATATAATAGTAGTTACCCATTTTATGATAATTGATCCAGTTGTAGTCAATATCTCCCCATAACCTAACCCGGGTTCACTACGATATGCCGGCGGTCGGGCGCCCGGCGACCAGCATACCGGCGCCGGGAGCCCGACCGCCGGCTTACCGACAGTGTGGCGAGCGCAAATGAGCCCCTTGCGGGCTCGCTGCGCTCGCCACGCTATGCGCGCCACACTATTTTATTCTCCCTCCAGGGGGGTCGTGGACCCCCACGAGGGAGAATAAGTGTCGGTTTGCCGGCTGTCGGGATCCCGGCGCCGGTATACTGTGCGCCGGGATCCCGTCAGTCGGCATACTGAAGACCACCCCCTAACCCAACCTCTATCATAAAGAATCTATTTTTGACACTGATTATTATCATATACTATACAATATATCACATAAAAACCAAAATAAAATAAAAAGTTGCAAACAACACAATACCACTACAAACAAGTTCAAACAGTTTCTGATGTTTTTCTTCTCTGACAATTTGCGGTACAATTCCTCCAAGAGCAAGCCACTTTGCACCTTGGTAAAGCCATGATGCACTTCAGATGGGGCAGATTTACATTTGCAGAGAGATTTAAATCTGAGAGGAGCGTGCCCAAGCTGAAACCTGTTGCAACGTAAAAATAAAGCTGCACAGCATTTATTTTGTTAAAATATTAATTATAATTAATTATTATTAGAATGTATTTGCACACCCTGCATTGCTACATGGTTTGTCCAGCGGCACAGTTACTTGCTCTGCAGTATTTTATTTTTTACCCCAAGTCAGAATCAAGCTCTAGATTTTAATATGCTGTAGACTATATAAAGGGTGTAATCATTTCTATTTGCACCAAAATTGCTGAAAAAATATCGGTGTTAACTTAGCTAGAGAAATAAATTGAGACGCTCGGTCAGGTTAGAACAGAGGTGGGTGAAAATTACAGATGGAAATCTTATCACTTGTGCTGTAAATATGTCGTTTTAGAAATTAGTACAGGTTGAGTATCCCATATCCAAATATTCAGAAATACGGAATATTCCGAAATACGGACTTTTTTGAGTGAGAGTGAGATAGTGAAACCTTTGTTTTTTGATGACTCAATGTACACAAACTTTGTTTAAAACACAAAGTTATTAAAAATATTGTATTAAATGGCCCTCAGGCTGTGTGTATAAGGTGTATATGATTCATAAATGCATTCTGTGCTTAGATTTAGGTCCCATCACCATGATATCTCATTAGGATATGCAATTATTCAAAAATACGGAAAAATCCGATATCCAAAATACCTCTGGTCCCAAGCATTTTGGATAAGGGATACTCAACCTGTAACATAAAAGGAGAGGAAACGCTGTTATCAAAGATTATCTCCAACCCCCAAAAATTTTTTAAACTTCTCCTTCTTAAATATGATATATGTTGTAACTTCTTTAAATGACACAAGCAATACTTCTCCTTTTTACTATATAGGAGGTAAAAGCGATGCTCATTACCTTGGCAAACAATACAGCTCTCACCTCTCGCTTAGCTTTCAGGTTCATACAGATTGACAGTTTTATGACTCCCATCTCCTCATTCCTACCTGATTATAATGAGCTACACAGTAACAATACACTCTACGGGGGAGATTCAAATATTTGAAAAGTCAGTTGGTAGTCTGTTTTTTCCTATCTAATAGACAGGAAAAAACAGACACCCAACCGACTTTTCAAACATTTGAATTCCACCCTACAACTGGGAGAGAACTGAGGGTATGAGTCTGATTTGTATGAAACTCCACAGCCACAGGTAAGCAGCTGTGCAATTCCATACAAATAAAATACAAATGCTAAGAAGGTGTCTGTAGCAGATAGGTACGTAGAGATGAGCGCCTGAAATTTTTCGGGTTTTGTGTTTTGGTTTTGGGTTCGGTTCTGCGGCCGTGTTTTGGGTTCGAACGCGTTTTGGCAAAACCTCACCGAATTATTTTTGTCGGATTCGGGTGTGTTTTGGATTCGGGTGTTTTTTTCCAAAAACACTAAAAAACAGCTTAAATCATAGAATTTGGGGGTCATTTTGATCCCAAAGTATTATTAACCTCAAAAACCATAATTTACACTCATTTTCAGTCTATTCTGAATACCTCACACCTCACAATATTATTTTTAGTCCTAAAATTTGCACCGAGGTCGCTGTGTGAGTAAGATTAGCGACCCTAGTGGCCGACACAAACACCGGGCCCATCTAGGAGTGGCACTGCAGTGTCACGCAGGATGGCCCTTCCAAAAAACCCTCCCCAAACAGCACATGACGCAAAGAAAAAAAGAGGCGCAATGAGGTAGCTGTGTGAGTAAGATTAGCGACCCTAGTGGCCGACACAAACACCGGGCCCATCTAGGAGTGGCACTGCAGTGTCACGCAGGATGGCCCTTCCAAAAAACCCTCCCCAAACAGCACATGACGCAAAAAAAAAATGAGGCGCAATGAGGTAGCTGACTGTGTGAGTAAGATTAGCGACCCTAGTGGCCGACACAAACACCGGGCCCATCTAGGAGTGGCACTGCAGTGTCACGCAGGATGGCCCTTCCAAAAAACCCTCCCCAAACAGCACATGACGCAAAGAAAAAAAGAGGCGCAATGAGGTAGCTGACTGTGTGAGTAAGATTAGCGACCCTAGTGGCCGACACAAACACCGGGCCCATCTAGGAGTGGCACTGCAGTGTCACGCAGGATGTCCCTTCCAAAAAACCCTCCCCAAACAGCACATGACGCAAAGAAAAAAAGAGGCGCAATGAGGTAGCTGTGTGAGTAAGATTAGCGACCCTAGTGGCCGACACAAACACCGGGCCCATCTAGGAGTGGCACTGCAGTGTCACGCAGGATGTCCCTTCCAAAAAACCCTCCCCAAACAGCACATGACGCAAAGAAAAAAAGAGGCGCAATGAGGTAGCTGACTGTGTGAGTAAGATTAGCGACCCTAGTGGCCGACACAAACACCGGGCCCATTTAGGAGTGGCACTGCAGTGTCACGCAGGATGTCCCTTCCAAAAAACCCTCCCCAATCAGCACATGATGCAAAGAAAAAGAAAAGAAAAAAGAGGTGCAAGATGGAATTATCCTTGGGCCCTCCCACCCACCCTTATGTTGTATAAACAAAACAGGACATGCACACTTTAACCAACCCATCATTTCAGTGACAGGGTCTGCCACACGACTGTGACTGATATGACGGGTTGGTTTGGACCCCCCCCCAAAAAAGAAGCAATTAATCTCTCCTTGCACAAACTGGCTCTACAGAGGCAAGATGTCCACCTCATCTTCACCCTCCGATATATCACCGTGTACATCCCCCTCCTCACAGATTATCAATTCGTCCCCACTGGAATCCACCATCTCAGCTCCCTGTGTACTTTGTGGAGGCAATTGCTGCTGGTCAATGTCTCCGCGGAGGAATTGATTATAATTCATTTTAATGATCATCATCTTCTCCACATTTTCTGGATGTAACCTCGTACGCCGATTGCTGACAAGGTGAGCGGCGGCACTAAACACTCTTTCGGAGTACACACTTGTGGGAGGGCAACTTAGGTAGAATAAAGCCAGTTTGTGCAAGGGCCTCCAAATTGCCTCTTTTTCCTGCCAGTATAAGTACGGACTGTGTGACGTGCCTACTTGGATGCGGTCACTCATATAATCCTCCACCATTCTATCAATGTTGAGAGAATCATATGCAGTGACAGTAGACGACATGTCCGTAATCGTTGTCAGGTCCTTCAGTCCGGACCAGATGTCAGCATCAGCAGTCGCTCCAGACTGCCCTGCATCACCGCCAGCGGGTGGGCTCGGAATTCTGAGCCTTTTCCTCGCACCCCCAGTTGCGGGAGAATGTGAAGGAGGAGATGTTGACAGGTCGCGTTCCGCTTGACTTGACAATTTTGTCACCAGCAGGTCTTTCAACCCCAGCAGACCTGTGTCTGCCGGAAAGAGAGATCCAAGGTAGGCTTTAAATCTAGGATCGAGCACGGTGGCCAAAATGTAGTGCTCTGATTTCAACAGATTGACCACCCGTGAATCCTTGTTAAGCGAATTAAGGGCTGCATCCACAAGTCCCACATGCCTAGCGGAATCGCTCCCTTTTAGCTCCTTCTTCAATGCCTCCAGCTTCTTCTGCAAAAGCCTGATGAGGGGAATGACCTGACTCAGGCTGGCAGTGTCTGAACTGACTTCACGTGTGGCAAGTTCAAAGGGCATCAGAACCTTGCACAACGTTGAAATCATTCTCCACTGCACTTGAGACAGGTGCATTCCATCTCCTATATCGTGCTCAATTGTATAGGCTTGAATGGCCTTTTGCTGCTCCTCCAACCTCTGAAGCATATAGAGGGTTGAATTCCACCTCGTTACCACTTCTTGCTTCAGATGATGGCAGGGCAGGTTCAGTAGTTTTTGGTGGTGCTCCAGTCTTCTGTACGTGGTGCCTGTACGCCGAAAGTGTCCCGCAATTTTTCTGGCCACCGACAGCATCTCTTGCACGCCCCTGTCGTTTTTTTAAAAATTCTGCACCACCAAATTCAAGGTATGTGCAAAACATGGGACGTGCTGGAATTTGCCCATATTTAATGCACACACAATATTGCTGGCATTGTCCGATGCCACAAATCCACAGGAGAGTCCAATTGGGGTAAGCCATTCCGCGATGATCTTCCTCAGTTGCCGTAAGAGGTTTTCAGCTGTGTGCGTATTCTGGAAAGCGGTGATACAAAGCGTAGCCTGCCTAGGAAAGAGTTGGCGTTTGCGAGATGCTGCTACTGGTGCCGCCGCTGCTGTTCTTGCGGCGGGAGTCCATACATCTACCCAGTGGGCTG
Source organism: Pseudophryne corroboree (assembly GCF_028390025.1). Classification (NCBI taxonomy): domain Eukaryota; kingdom Metazoa; phylum Chordata; class Amphibia; order Anura; family Myobatrachidae; genus Pseudophryne; species Pseudophryne corroboree. The sequence continues at coordinate 305,430,308 of NC_086452.1, read as the reverse complement.
TCACAGTCATATAGTCCTGACCCTGCCCTGCTCCACTTGTCCACATGTCCGTGGTTAAGTGGACATTGGGTACAACTGCATTTTTTAGGAGACTGGTGAGTCTTTTTCTGACGTCCGTGTACATTCTCGGTATCGCCTGCCTAGAGAAGTGGAACCTAGATGGTATTTGGTAACGGGGGCACACTGCCTCAATAAATTGTCTAGTTCCCTGTGAACTAACGGCGGATACCGGACGCACGTCTAACACCAACATAGTTGTCAAGGACTCAGTTATCCGCTTTGCAGTAGGATGACTGCTGTGATATTTCATCTTCCTCGCAAAGGACTGTTGAACAGTCAATTGCTTACTGGAAGTAGTACAAGTGGGCTTACGACTTCCCCTCTGGGATGACCATCGACTCCCAGCGGCAACAACAGCAGCGCCAGCAGCAGTAGGCGTTACACGCAAGGATGCATCGGAGGAATCCCAGGCAGGAGAGGACTCGTCAGACTTGCCAGTGACATGGCCTGCAGGACTATTGGCATTCCTGGGGAAGGAGGAAATTGACACTGAGGGAGTTGGTGGGGTGGTTTGCGTGAGCTTGGTTACAAGAGGAAGGGATTTACTGGTCAGTGGACTGCTTCCGCTGTCACCCAAAGTTTTTGAACTTGTCACTGACTTATTATGAATGCGCTGCAGGTGACGTATAAGGGAGGATGTTCCGAGGTGGTTAACGTCCTTACCCCTACTTATTACAGCTTGACAAAGGGAACACACGGCTTGACACCTGTTGTCCGCATTTCTGGTGAAATACCTCCACACCGAAGAGCTGATTTTTTTGGTATTTTCACCTGGCATGTCAACGGCCATATTCCTCCCACGGACAACAGGTGTCTCCCCGGGTGCCTGACTTAAACAAACCACCTCACCATCAGAATCCTCCTGGTCAATTTCCTCCCCAGCGCCAGCAACACCCATATCCTCCTCATCCTGGTGTACTTCAACACTGACATCTTCAATCTGACTATCAGGAACTGGACTGCGGGTGCTCCTTCCAGCACTTGCAGGGGGCGTGCAAATGGTGGAAGGCGCATGCTCTTCACGTCCAGTGTTGGGAAGGTCAGGCATCGCAACCGACACAATTGGACTCTCCTTGTGGATTTGGGATTTCAAAGAACGCACAGTTCTTTGCGGTGCTTTTGCCAGCTTGAGTCTTTTCAGTTTTCTAGCGAGAGGCTGAGTGCTTCCATCCTCATGTGAAGCTGAACCACTAGCCATGAACATAGGCCAGGGCCTCAGCCGTTCCTTGCCACTCCGTGTGGTAAATGGCATATTGGCAAGTTTACGCTTCTCCTCCGACAATTTTATTTTAGGTTTTGGAGTCCTTTTTTTACTGATATTTGGTGTTTTGGTTTTGACATGCTCTGTACTATGCCATTGGGCATCGGCCTTGGCAGACGACGTTGCTGGCATTTCATCGTCTCGGCCATGACTAGTGGCAGCAGCTTCAGCACGAGGTGGAAGTGGATCTTGATCTTTCCCTAATTTTGGAACCTCAACATTTTTGTTCTCCATATTTTAATAGGCACAACTAAAAGGCACCTCAGGTAAACAATGCAGATGGATGGATTGGATACTAGTATACAATTATGGACGGGCTGCGGAGTGCCGACACAGAGGTAGCCACAGCCGTGAACTACCGCACTGTACTGTGTCTGCTGCTAATATATAGACTGGTTGATAAAGAGATAGTATACTCGTAACTAGTATGTATGTATAAAGAAAGAAAAAAAAACCTCGGTTAGGTCACTGGTATATACAATTATGGACGGGCTGCCGAGTGCCGACACAGAGGTAGCCACAGCCGTGAACTACCGCACTGTACTGTGTCTGCTGCTAATATATAGACTGGTTGATAAAGAGATAGTATACTCGTAACTAGTATGTATGTATAAAGAAAGAAAAAAAAAACCACGGTTAGGTCACTGGTATATACAATTATGGACGGGCTGCCGAGTGCCGACACAGAGGTAGCCACAGCCGTGAACTACCGCACTGTACTGTGTCTGCTGCTAATATATAGACTGGTTGATAAAGAGATAGTATACTCGTAACTAGTATGTATGTATAAAGAAAGAAAAAAAAACCATGGTTAGGTCACTGGTATATACAATTATGGACGGGCTGCGGAGTGCCGACACAGAGGTAGCCACAGCCGTGAACTACCGCACTGTACTGTGTCTGCTGCTAATATATAGACTGGTTGATAAAGAGATAGTATACTCGTAACTAGTATGTATGTATAAAGAAAGAAAAAAAAAACACGGTTAGGTGGTATATACAATTATGGACGGGCTGCCGAGTGCCGACACAGAGGTAGCCACAGCCGTGAACTACCGCACTGTACTGTGTCTGCTGCTAATATATAGACTGGTTGATAAAGAGATAGTATACTCGTAACTAGTATGTATGTATAAAGAAAGAAAAAAAAACCACGGTTAGGTCACTGGTATATACAATTATGGACGGGCTGCCGAGTGCCGACACAGAGGTAGCCACAGCCGTGAACTACCGCACTGTACACTGGTTGATAAAGAGATAGTAGTATACTCGTAACAACTAGTATGACGACGGTATAAAGAATGAAAAAAAAACCACGGTTAGGTGGTATATAATACAATTATGGTTGGACGGACTGCCTGCCGAGTGCCGACACAGAGGTAGCCACAGCCGTGAACTACCGCACTGTACACTGGTTGATAAAGAGATAGTAGTATACTCGTAACAACTAGTATGACGACGGTATAAAGAATGAAAAAAAAACCACGGTTAGGTGGTATATAATACAATTATGGTTGGACGGACTGCCTGCCGAGTGCCGACACAGAGGTAGCCACAGCCGTGAACTACCGCACTGTACACTGGTTGATAAAGAGATAGTAGTATACTCGTAACAACTAGTATGACGACGGTATAAAGAACAAAAAAAAAAACCACGGTTAGGTGGTATATATTATAATACAATTATGGATGGACGGACTGCCTGCCGAGTTCCGACACAGAGGTAGCCACAGCCGTGAACTACCGCACTGTACACTGGTTGATAAAGAGATAGTAGTATACTCGTAACAACTAGTATGACTATGACGACGGTATAAAGAAAGAAAAAAAAAACCACGGTTAGGTGGTATATAATACAATTATGGATGGACGGACTGCCTGCCGAGTGCCGACACAGAGGTAGCCACAGCCGTGAACTACCGCACTGTACTGTGTCTGCTGCTAATATAGACTGGTTGATAAAGAGATAGTATACAATACTACTAATATACTGGTGGTCAGGCACTGGTCACCACTAGTCACACTGGCAGTGGCACTCCTGCAGCAAAAGTGTGCACTGTTTAATTTTAATATAATATTATTTATCATGTACTCCTGGCTCCTGCTATAACAACCTGCAGTGCTCCCCAGTCTCCCCCACAATTATAAGCTTTATATACAATACATTGATGTGCAGCACACTGGGCTGAGCAGTGCACACAGACTGAGTCACTGTGTGACTGTGTATCGTTTTTTTCAGGCAGAGAACGGATATATTAAATAAAACAAACAACTGCACTGTCTCTGGTGGTCACTGGTCACTGTGGTCGTCAGTCACTAAACTCTGTCTGCACTCTGCACTCTCTTCTAATCTACAGTATCACAGCAATCTCTCTCTCTCTCTCTCTTCTAAATCTAATCTAAATGGAGAGGACGCCAGCCACGTCCTCTCCCTATCAATCTCAATGCACGTGTGAAAATGGCGGCGACGCGCGGCTCCTTATATAGAATCCGAGTCTCGCGATAGAATCCGAGCCTCGCGAGAATCCGACAGCGTCATGATGACGTTCGGGCGCGCTCGGGTTAACCGAGCAAGGCGGGAAGATCCGAGTCGCTCGGACCCGTGAAAAAAAAAGTGAAGTTCGTGCGGGTTCGGATTCAAAGAAACCGAACCCGCTCATCTCTAATAGGTAGTGTCGGATTGGGATATGAAGGGCCCACTGGGGGGATGCAGTGAAAGAGACCCATGCTTAGGGGTGTGGACAGCTTACAAAGGGGGTGTGGCCAGCCTCCACAGAGGCTTGAAATGCACAATAGTCTTGTGCAGTGTAATGCAACATATCTACCATGTATAATAGAAGTGCACAGTCTGGAACCTGATCCCTAAAGGAAGGAGTGGGCCCTCAGGCAGTGGCGCCCACCGGTGGTTTCCCCTGTACCCCTGTGGGCCAGTCCGACCCTGCAGATAGGAGATAGTTGGCGTACACCAAATGCTAAGAAGGGGCTTCAAGTGATATCACAAGACCCCATCTGAACATGCGCAGAATGGGCGTTGCACATGCACACAGACCACTAACCATTGGATTTGTACATACACCATAAGGTTTGTGTACAAATCGGAATCAAGCCCTGAGAGAGAGAGATCTGACAGCTATAATCAGACTAGGGGTGGGGGACAACAACCACTGTATCATACAAACAATGAAAAGAAGTAAATCAAATAATATACATATAGACATACATACTTACATACATTTGACTTCACTGCCAGACCGGAAGGTTTAATAGATTTTATTTTGGGTTTCAAAAGTCTTTCAATGAATACTTAGATTTTATTTTAAATCACTAGTCAATATAATAATATTAAATACAGTAAGTGCTTATTCGTTGTAAAAAGTATGAAATGTGATTACAATACAATATAGTGTTAAAACAAAACTATTTAGTTGGATGATAGTTGAAAAAATTGTATAACTAAAGAGTTTATCAGCTTGGTCATTATCCAAAGGATGGAAAATAATTGAGAAAGGCAAAGTTCTAAAGCTGGGGGCGTGGCCTGGCTGTAGTTGGGAGAAGAAGTGCTACACCAGAGCTCCTGGTACTATTGTCCAAAATTCACCCCTTTCTGCAACCCCCTGAACCCACAAGCTCTCCTCCAGCTCTATCCAAGGCTGTGGGTAAGCTGCCTGTGATCGGGGAACCCACCTGGTGCCCTTTCTGGCTGTATTCAGATCGTGGCCTACACCTCCATTTGAAGTTGGGGCCTGTAGTTTGGAGCCTGCCCGACGCCGGGCTCCGGGACCGGAGCGCGGCGAAGACGGGTCTCGTACATGCACCCCTCCCCGCCTGTGACCTTCTACGGGACTCCTCCTGCCGGCCTTGGACCATCGGACGCACGGGGGTTGAAGTGCACCCGCTGCCTGCCTCCCAGAGCCGCAACCTGTGAGTAAGAGGCCCCACCAGTGCCCTGTCCGGTGGCCATCTTGCTCCTCACGGACGGGCGGCGCATCGCTGATCCTCATGCATCTCTGCCTCGGCTGCTCGGCCCGCGCTCTCCCCCACCTCTGCTCGCCCTCTCCACGTGGTGTGCCTGGACGTCTCCCCTCTGGGGCCCCCCATGACTGGGAGTGCGTATCAGACCTCCGTCCTCCCACACAGAACTTCGATCCCGGCACCACTCCGCACCTTCCACCCCTCCGTTCAGCGCACCAGGGTACCCCCCCTCTAGGGACCCTGCGCGGCTGGCAATACACCCCGCGGCCCCCTGAGACCCGGAGGCCATGGATTGGGGTTCCACTAACCAACTACTGGAGAGGAGCGTGTGGCTCAGAGGGTCGACTACTACCCCCCCACCTACTGCTGCTGTCGCCCAAGGCGGCATATGACCGCTGGTCACCCTCCCTTTTCTACCTTGGACGTAGGGGACTGTCCGCCAACCATCACCAACTGGGGGGGCCCGAGGGGAGGTGTGGCAGCCCACACGGAATTTGTCGCCAGGGCTGCAGCTGCGGCACAACAGCAAGAACATACTGATCATCCCTGTCCGGCTATCCCTGCAGGATATATCCACACCCCTGTAGTGCTCTTACTGTATGTGCTGATTTCTCTGGCCTATGTTTATGACCATACTCTCAAGCTCGCTCCACTATGGCCCTGCCATCCCATGATTGCGAGCTCTCCATAATGTGAGTGTTTTTGCTATGCTTTCACCGCTGCTCATGTTTGCCTAATCGACATGTCCCTGACCTACTGTGACTGAGTATACCTGTTTCACGCTTCTCCTTTGACCGGACCTGGCGGAGTTTAGGCGCCTGTTCACTCTTCACTGCCTCCATCTCTATTGATGAATGATGCCTCCCAAAAAGAAAAAAGACCCAGCGCCTTCCAAAATCTCCTTCCCCCCTCCGAAACCCCTCTGAATCTCCTCTCTACAAAGCATCCCTCCCCCCGCCCACTGTGCCAGACCCTGTGCTGTCGACTGGTCTACCATCTATGCTCACGGTCTCCGGAGTTGATTGCGATACTGATGCACCCTTGATTGTGAAATCTCTTTGCCAGATTCTCTCCGCTTTTAAATCGGAACTCTCTAAGGACCTGACCTCTGCTGTTCGTGAGGTCAAAACTGAGCTGGTGGCAATTGGGGACAGGACCGACCACTTGGAACGTAAGGTGGAAGAACTGGTTGCATCCCATAACGAGTTAATCACCTCCCATGATCGTCAACAACAGGAGCTGGACCAATTCCGGTCTAAATTAGCTGACATGGAGGACAGATCTCGACAGAACAACATTAAGATCAGGGGCATCCCTGATTCTGTCACTAATTCTGAACTGGAACCCTACGCCATCGTCCTCTTCAAGAAGCTCCTCCCTGCTGCGGATACCGCAGAGCTCCTGATTGACCGTATCCACCGCCTCCCTCGGCCACGCACCGTTTCCTCTGACCTCCCTAAGGATACCCTCCTTCGTGTGCATTTCTTTACAGTCAAGGAACGCATCATGAGAGCTGCCAGAGAATCCAAAAATTCGGACACCCTAGGGGGTCTTCAAATATTCCAGGATTTTTCTGCTGCCACCATTGCGAAAAGACGTGCCCTTACACCTATTACTATTGCGCTTAGGTCCCATGATATCCACTACCGCTGGGGATTTCTGGTCAAATTGATAGTTTCCTATGAGGACTCCACTTACATCATCTCCTCCCTCGATGCGGGAGTCAAGTTGCTCTTGGATTGGGACATTACTGTTCAGAAGTCATCTGCACCGTCCCGTCCGTCCTCAATTCGACAGGAATGGTCGAACACCTGAGCCATCTGGTCACAGCTTCGGGTCCCTCAACATTCCTTTCTGACTCTGTGAAACTATAGACTTCTTCCCCCCTGCCGTGAGGGGAAGTCATCAGCACTTATTGTATCCGCTATACGTTATATTATTTCTCTTGGTCTATATGTTACAGGTTACTCTTTCACTTATTACGATGTATCTGTTATTATATACTGGCTATTTGTCGCTGTTTAGGTTTACTTCTGCTCCTAGGGGAATTGTGCCTCGCTGGAATTATTCCTAGTTGTTTATATGTGGTGTCCCCTACGCTTTCACCTATTGCGTCATAGGGCCAGTTTAACATGTTCTTATTCTCTCCTTAACTTGTTGTACCTGAGTGGCGGTGCCTGCTCTGCTGGCCCGTCCCCGAATTTTTTCTATACTACTGCAAGTTATTTCCCTCCCCTGCAGTAGTCATGCAGGTCCAATGTACCGGACCTTTTTGTTTTGTTTACCCCCCCTTCTCCCAGTTTATTCTGTCCTCCCTGCACCCCCTCATGTCTCCCTTCCCCCGAGCTCCAGATCCATGGCTTCCCTCCACTTCCCGTGGTACTTTGATCTTCATTTCAACAGTAATTATGATGCCTAGTATAGACATTTGTCTCTCAACCTTGACTTACACTTTTAATGGTTAACCTCCTCTCTCTCAATGTTAAGGGTCTAAACTCGCCCAAGAAACGCAGACTAGCCCTCTCTTTCTTCCACCATCAAAGAGCAGACGTAGTTGCGCTGCAAGAAACCCATTTCTCCTCTGCTAACCCCCCCCCCTCTTTAGTAAACATGTTACTTTTACCCTTCACTCCCAAATCTCTGACAAGAGTGGCCGCTACCTAATCCTTACAGGTCTCCTGGATGACAAGCCCACTACACTAGTTTCCCAATACGCCCCTAACTCTAACCAAATACCATTTCTATGTAAATTGTTTCTCCTAATTCGCAAATCGCTTAAAGGCTCCCTAGTTGTCCTGGGGGATTACAATTTAGTTTTGGATCCAAAACTGGATAAATCTGGCCTTTTCTCACGTCCCATACCTTCGGCTCAATCCGGCCCCTCTCTAGCCTTCCGCAATCTACTCACGGAGTCCGATCTATTTGATATCTGGAGGATTAATAACCCCTCAGGGCGGGAATATACCTTCCACTCCTCAGTACACAATCCTATTCCAGGATTGATTTAATTTTATGTGATAAATGGTCTCTTCAGAGAACTAGGGACATTGCTATTCTACCGATCACTTGGTCAGACCATGCCCCCGTTCTCTGTAAATGGAACCTCTCCGTTCCCCAGAACCCCCCTAGTCAGTGGCGACTCTATCCCTATCTTTTAAGCAATCCTCTCTCCAAAACACGGATCCTTGATTCTATAAACTCTTATCTTGCCACCAACTCTCCCCAGGACACCTTCGTCATTAACCACTGGTGTGCCTTTAAGGCTGTTACCCGTGGTGCAGCTATCCAAGCTGGTGCCATCCTCAAGAAACAAGCTCTCCAGTTACAGTCGAAACTGGAAGCTGAATTACTGGATCTTGAATCACGCAATATGGCCACTCCCTCTAGAACCCTCAAGACGGAACTCTCCAGTGTTCATAGCCAACTCCAAAAATTGCATCTTGCCCGAACGCAAGCGGCTTTAAACAGATTGAGACAAAAGTTCTATCTTCTGGGTAACAAATCTGGTAGAATGTTAGCCCGTAAGCTCCGGGCTCAGCAAGCTAGGAACAAGATCAAATTTGTTTACTCCCCCTCCAAACGGAAAGTCCTCAATCCTAAAGATATCACAAATCACTTTGCACATTACTACGCTAAACTTTACAATTTACTGTCTGACCCCTCTACCCCTCAACCCACCCCTCTTTCCATCTCTTCTTTTCTGGACAATCTCTCTTTCCCCACACTGAATCAAGAGCAACTGTCCGCTCTTAATGCCCCATGGACCTCTGCTGAGGTTGCCGCAGCCGTTAAGTCCTTTCCCCGCAACAAGGCCCCAGGCCCTGACGGGTTCGTCTCTGATTTCTATGCCTTGTTCCTTGAGTTTCTCTCTCCCCACCTGACCGCCCTCTTTAACAATTTCTCTGATCAAGGAATTTTACCGGCGGAACTTCTAGAAGCACGAATAGTCACTATACCCAAACCCGGCAAAGACCCTGCTTATGTACACAACTACCATCCCATTGCCCTACTTAATACCGATATCAAATTATACGCTAAATTGATTGCATCACGAGTGAACCGATTTCTGCCATTGCTGGTACACCCGGATCAGACTGGTTTTGTCCCGGGCCAACAGGCGTCGGACAATACACGCACAGTTTTTAACTTGATTGATTCTCTCTCTACAGATCAGGGCCTTCTCCTGCTATCCTTGGATGCTGAGAAGGCCTTCGATAGACTAAATTGGTCCTATATGCATGAAGTCCTTCTCCGATTTGGATTTAAGGATCGTATCCTATCCTCTATTTTAGCATTATATAGCTCTCCTTTGGCCTGGGTGTTCAGCAATGGTTTTCTATCCGACCCTTTCCCAATTACAAATGGCTACAGACAGGGTTGCCCTCTTTCCCCCCTGATGTTCGTTTTGTCAATTGAACCCCTGGCTATTACAATTCGTGACAATCCCCACTTTCCAGCTCTAAAGTTCGGCTCCTCCCGCCATAAATTAAGCCTTTTTGCGGACAACGTTCTTCTCTTTATTTCTGACCCTTCCACTACTTTCCCTCTTCTGACCTCTATCTTAGATGCCTTCAGCTTAGCCTCCTGTTACAAACTCATCATCACAAAGACTGACGCCCTGCCCATTAACCTCTCCCACGCTCTTTTGACCGTCCAATCTTCTTTTCCCTATAACTGGCAGGTTCATTCGATAAAATACTTAGGTGTCCATATCCCTATTCGCACTCCCGATGTCTTCACCTATAATCTTTCCCCTTTATTAGTTACATTAGAGGCTTTATCAAAATCCTGGGCGGCATACGAAGTCTCCTGGCTAGGACGTATGGCTGCATTCAAAATGTCCCTCCTGCCCAAACTGATGTACCTGTTCCACACAATCCCATATACTTTCCCAAAAAAAGCCCTTCAGACTTGTTCTTCTATATTGACCAAGTATGTCTGGTCTTCTAAACCCACTTTACTGGCTCACTCCAAAATGATATTACCAAGAGCTTTAGGGGGCCTCTATTTACCCAGCATCTCTCTATGCCAGGAAGCTTCCCTATTAGCCTCCCTTAAACACTATTTTATCACTGATTCTCTAGTATCTTGGGCGGAACTGGAACAAACCCAAGCCCATTCGGTCCCCCTTGTGGATCTTTTCCGCATTCCCAAGACGCTCCGACCTGCCCTTCCACATCTTCTCCCATCCACACAAGCCTCGCTCAAGATTTGGGACAATCTACCCGCCGTCCTGTTGTCGCCTGCTCGCTGTATCGCCCAGGTCTCCATTACCACCCTCTCAGCGATAATCCCCCATCTAAATCTTTCCAAATGGAGACAGCTTGTCATACTCTGGGGGATATATTGGATGGACTTTTCATGTTGTCCTTCCCTGCTCTCCAACAGAAATTCTCCTTTCCTGCTCTGGAACTTTTCCACTACTATCAGGTCGCACACTGGTGGAAATCGATCCCTACCACCTTACTAACCCTAGATTCCACCTCACAAGTCCTTTTCTCCAGGCTTTCTTTAAATAAATCCAGGGGCGATATCTCATTCTGGTACAAGCTACTGATCACCCCTATCTCCCCCTCCAAATCTAATGCTCAGTTGAAATGGGAGTTGGATCTGGGTAGAACGCTGTCACCTCAGGAATGGCGTACTGTTTTCCAAACCTCCCACTCCATGTCCCAATGCCTGAACCACACTGAAATGCATGTTAAACTAGTCCAGAGACTGTAGTTGACCCCCGACCGATTACACAAGTTTTGGCCTACCTGCAGCAATAAATGCTGGAGACTCTGTGGATCAATAGGACATATTTACCACATTTTCTGGACCTGCTTGATAATTACACAATACTGGTCCGAGGTGTTCGTTTTAATTAATAAGGTTCTCGACACTCAACTTACCCCTGACCCGATTGTAGCGTTACTTCATTTATTTCCCTCCCTCACCCCCCCTGCTAGCAGATATGTCTTGGGACATATTTTGATAGCCGCTCGTGCCACTCTTGCTCAGTTACGGAAGCAATATACTGCCCCGGTTCTACTAAACGTTATTCACAAAACGCACCACCACTACCTCATGGAACCTGAATACGTCCCTGTCTCCAGCACCGCTTCCTCCCCCTGACATGCTGGTCCCCATGGCAGGTGTTTATTACTACGGGTCCAGGTTCCCAGTACTTCCACAACCCTTCTAACAGCGTTTCAGCCCATTTTAGTCTAACTGAACACCCTGATAGTGAGTGATGGCCATGTAGGTCACCTCCCGGAGTAGCTTCCTTGGTTTCATTATAGTGTAGGCTTTCCTTCACTTGCCCTAATCGGGTGTAGGGTTATATTTATGTTTCAGTTCCCTTTCTCTCCCTATGCCTCTACATATTCCTCTTGACTTATATTGTTTCATAGGACATGCCTCTTTAAAATATTATGTCTGATTCTTTTGCATAGTTTTTACACCTGTGTTCCTCTCTCAAACTTAATATTTTCTGTCTGTCTGCCATTTGAAGCGGTCTCATCTCCTCTTCTGTCCTACGTACTTCTCTCTCCTCTTCTCTCTTTCTTTTGTCTGCCATATTTGTTTGAAGGTACCTCTGCCATTGTGTTACTGGATGCTCCCCCCCCTCCCATGTACCCTCCCTACATCCCCCCCTACATCGTGTTACTGTGCTATGTTGTACGCCCCCACCCTTTTTTTCTTTTTCTACCCCATAAATTTGCTTTTCTCCAATAAAAACTATTGACGTTAAAGCTGGGTACACACTGTACAATCACCCTGCTGATTGAGTTAATGCTCCCTTTCAACAGATCAGTGTGCCCCTGACTTGACCTGCTGCTGACACTTGTACACACATATATAATACTGATGTGAATTGTATGGGCTTCTATGGGATTGTGAAGTTGGCCTGACAAATATTAAATAGCACGTAAGATGTGACCTCCAGAGCCCGACCATGGCAGGAGCGTTATAAGCTGCTTATTGGCTAACACTCCTGCATTGGCACTGCATACATACCTATATAATCAATGGTCATTCTTCCGACAATTGTATAGGTGTATACCCAGTTTAAGTTCCTCATACACTACTGTAAAGCTATTACAGAAATTGTATCAAATATTATAAAGTGCTCTAGCTTATTGTCACAACTAGTCACACTACCTCATGCAATAGTCATTTTATTGTTCTTCATAAATCCTTGCTAGCATTTGTTATGGCTTATAGGGCCAGATTCAAAGATGGACACAGTAGTACAGCAGTTGCATCTTTGTATAGGTATCCATCAGGATCCTGCTGTTGGGATACTGGCAGTCAAAATGCAGATGACGGCATCGGTATCCCGACAAGGGTCACAAACCCACCACCGGGAACCTCGACAGCCGGTATCGTGAATGAGCATATACTGGCCTGCCAGATAAGTCAGTCGCAGGATGGGGGGGGGGGGGGGGATTAGGTTCAGGCTATGGGAGGGGGGGGGGGGCAGGGTTAGGCACCCCTGAGGAGGGTTAGGCTGTGGGGGAGGGAGGGTTAGATTTAGTCTGCGGGAAAGGGGGTTAGGTATAGGTGCCATCGGAGAGGGTTAGGGTTAGGCTGCGGTGGGGCAGGGTTAGGTTTAGGCTGCGGGTAAGGAGGGTTAGGGTTAAGAGAGCAGGTATACTTACCTTTCCCCTGTCAGGATTCTCATCATCGGTATTCTGACTAACAGCATCCCAAATGCTGGCATTTCATACCCAACGCTTTGTACACAGTGGCTTGTTAAAATATGTAAAAGCAGCAAGAGGCGCCTTGAGCAGAAAGACTACTGCCTGCTTTTGTGCAGCATCGGATCATCTGTGTGAATATCGGTCATCTAAGAAACCCTTGGCAGAAACTCGGCATGCCTCGAAAATGTCTATGCCATGGCCACACCCTGAATCTCAGTCATGCTGCGGCTTATTGGACGCTGAGTGCTATCTTGCAGAAGAAGATCTGAACATGCAGGCACATGCACAGATCTCACAGCATTGGAGATGTATATTGGTTTGCGTACATCTCTGAATTAAGCCCATATCTGACTAAAAGTATCATGCAAGTACTTTTTAGATTTCAATATCCTGTAATTAACAAAGAAAATTGTATTAAGTCCCATCAGCCAATCTGCCTCCAAAATAGCCAATCTTGAACAAATGTGCTTTTTTACAGAAGTACATATTACTACCTTTTTGGAGAGAGAAACAGTGGGTACATAAATCATTTACTTCTTTTGTCGTGTTTCAATTTTTTTTTCTTACATCTTAGAATCTGCTGACTGGCAAATTTAAAGACCGCTAAACTAAAGCTTTCTTACAATAATGACAGACAAAAAACACGTAAGAACTGAGTACATAAGAACCCATGTCTCTTGGTTTTTTTTATTTGTTAAGAGAACTCTTATCTGCTTGCAGCTGTGAGTCTATTTGGGTATGTACCAGCCAGGGGCATTTTAAGAGAGGAGGGGGCCCATGTGCAGACTCCTGGAGGGCCCCCTCCTCTCCACAGTGCCGTAGGCATCGTCATCGTGCTGGAGTCTACTGCGCATGCGCAGGTCTCCATAAACATGGTGCCCGCCACAGTCCGGAGACAAATTTTGAACTTTGCATCTGCGGAAGCCATTTTTGGTCTGATTGCTGCCGTGGTTGCACTGGCTGCAGCACACGTCGCGGGACTCCAAAGGTAGACATTAAAACATCATGGGCACAGTGTGTGTGGTGTGGGCCCCCCTGGAACCAGGGGCCCACGTGCACCGCACACAATGGTACCAGCTTTGCACATCTGGGCATTCCATTTTTCACCCAATCTGCATTGCAATATTGCTTGAGGTACATCATGTTGGCACATCAGTGGTAATAATTCATAATCACATTTTCCTTTTTATGATGCAAGTAAATAAAAAGTGGGAAATGTGAATGCGTGTGAATATAGTTTATAGACAAAAAAATAAGTGCACAGTGTATTCAGGGATATACCTATAAAAATGCAAATGAAAGCAGACCTTGAGGGCATCAACATATAGCTAATTCAATTTAAACATGCCATCCACCCTCATGCCACCCATGCCATGGTTAAACATGCCTTATCCCTGCTGCTTTATACATTTATGGTTTACACTTTACATGTAAACATTGATAGGTATAATAATGATCTAAGTGCCATTCTTTTTTTTCCCTGAATATAGGTCACAATAATACATATGTAATCACATTAATACAGGTGTTGTGTCAATATGTATGAGAAAGTAGAACCGCATAACTTCAGTAGGCACCTCAGGCAGGAGAATTTTTAGGCAATCCCAGTAGTGTATTGCTATGGGGACATAAATGCATTGTTTAATAAGTCCCAATCATCTCAGCTTGGTACAGTAGGCTCCTCTAAGTGGGAATAATGCAGGGCTTCTTTGAGAGTTATTAGCGTAAACCACTAGTGGGTCTATCACTAAAACGAGAGCTTAGTGTGTGGCGCACTCTTTTGTAATAGTTTTGTATATGACAAAGTTAAAACTTAACTTTTATTAATATCGTAAAATAAATCTCTTAATCAGGCATGATACCCTTTTGATAGCCTGAAAGTATATGAATCATGATGTGTTGTCCTAAAATTAAATAATAATAATAAGAGTTTGTATCAAACTCATCAGTACAGTTAGGGCAATTTCAACTGTGTTAAGCCTAATGAAATGATTAGAATTCTATTGTATCGGGGGCGTGGCTTGGCAAGCAGCCCTAGCAGACGTGCCAGGAGAGGCTCCTATAGAAAGAGCCGTTTATTCTCTTAATTAGCTGCCCAGCGGCCCTTATTAAGCCTCTCCAGCCCAGCCTGAGTGCCTGTCATACGGTGCAGCGAGCCACGGAGCCGGGGGACTGCATCCTCGGGTCCCTGCGGGTTGTGGCCTGTGCATCCACCACAGCCGGGACCTCGATTGGGAGACCCTGCCCCGTGCCGCCGGAGAGATCGCGGTGAGAGCGGGATTCTCACTTACCTGGGGTCGGCGCCATCTGGGGAGAGAGTCCGCACCTGAGCCCTACACCCGGAATCGAGGACACTGTTCGGCGCATCGGAGCGCGAGGCACGGCTCCCCTGAAGCTGCAGCCTGTTTGTGCTGAGACGGACGGCGGCCATCTTGACTTCCTGTGGGGATCTGAGAGGTGAGACGCCGCTCTGCAGGAGAGCTGTCAGCAGTGCGTCCATAACACCCCACACACCCTCCAGAGCCCCAGATATACTATATCACTATATGAAGCCAGTAGTGACAGTAGCTGAAACGGGCCAAGTCCTGCTGCATCTCTCCCCACCTCTCCACTCAGTTGATCTATGCACTGTGGAGAAGAACAGCACTATATAGTTCATTCCCTCATATTTGCATATGCTCCCACTCTGTTTTAATGAAAGAGTTTATGCCACACTCCCCTGCAGTGAACTGTGTTGTACCCAAGGTCTCTTAAACCACTTACTCCGAAGTCAGTGTTAACGGATAAACTACATGTCATCACTGACAGGCGAGTTACATATCTGAAACCGAAGTAGAGATGGCTACTGACTCACTGTCTCAACACAGTGACTCGAATCATCAGGAAGTGTGAATGATTCGAGTCACTCACTGTTTAATGAGTCGAGCCAGCTGCAGCAGTAGCCTCTCTCAGCCAGAGGGAGGAAACTCAGTGTGTCCTTCAGCCAGTGTGTTCTGCTGTGTGTCTTTAGCTGTGATTGGCCAGAGGCTATACCAGGTGACACCCAGTGGCAGGGGGGAGGGAGCAGTCACGACTCACCAGTCAGTGAGTGCTGTGCTGCTGTAGTCATGGGCAAAGTGATTCACTGAACTGAGTTGAGACACATGACTCAGTTCAGTGAAGTGTCTCGAGTCAGTGTCTCGGCACATGAGTCATGACTCATCTGTAGTGGAATGTGTTGCAGAGACTGCACATGAATCAGTGAGTTGCCAGTGCTGGAGGATCAGTGCTGGACTCATGGAGTTATTCAGCTGCAGTGATTGTGCAGTGTATCTGGGGGAGACAGCTGCTTATGCCCTGATTGTTAATAATATATTAACATAGATTCAGTGTTATGTTGATATATTATTAATAACCACTAATTGCACACTAGTTATAGAATATGCACATCACTTCTGGCTGAGGAGAGAGAGCTTAACAGCCATGAAACACATCATTCAGTCTGTAACTAAACCAAATAAAAACATTTTTTTTATTTTGCATACTTTGCTAATTGGATGATTTTAGATGGACTTGGATTTATTATATTATCCACTATCTAGCCTCCAGGGAGTTTGCCACCCACAATCACACTGAGCAGGAACAGTGAGCACTGAGCCGAGAGCCCTGTACCACAGGGGCTCCACCTCCTGCTGCATGAATCAGATTCATTCACTGAGTCTACACAGTGTACAACTGTCTCAACTCACTGGCAGACTCAGGATGAATCATGATTCACGACATGGATCAGGCACAGCAGCACAGCACTCACTGACTGGTGAGTCGTGACTGCTCCCTCCCCCCTCCCACTGGGTGTCACCTGGTATAGCCTCTGGCCAATCACAGCTAAAGACAGCAGAACACACTGACTGAAGGACACAGGACACAGAGTTTCCTCCCTCTGGCTGAGAGAGGCTGCTGCTGCTGCTGCTGTCTCGACTCATTAAACAGTGAGTGACTCGAATCATTCACACTTCCTGATGATTCGAGTCACTGTGTTGAGACAGAGACTCAGTAGCCATCTCTAGTGCTGCTGTGCCTGAGTCATGTCATGAATCATGATTCATCCTGAGTCTGCCAGTGAGTTGAGACAGTTGTACACTGTGTAGACTCAGTGACTCAGTGGATGGATCTGATTCATGCAGCATAAGCCTGCAGGAGGTGGAGCCCCTGTGGTACAGTGTTCTCAACTCACTGTTCCTGCTCAATGTGATTGTGGATGGCAAACTCCCTGGAGGCTAGATAGTGGATAACATAATAAATCCAAGCCACCTAAAAAAAAAGCCCACCTAAAATAACCAATTAGCAAAGTATGCAAAGTAAAAAAAAATGTTTTTATTTGGTTTAGTTACAGACTGAATGATGTGTTTCATGGCTGTTAAGCTTTCTCTCCTCAGCCAGAAGTAATGTGCATATTCTGTAACTAGTATGCAATAAGTGGTTATTAATAATATATCAACATAACACTGAATATATGTTAATATATTATTAACAATCAGTGCATAAGCAGCTGCCTCCCCCAGATACACTGCACAATCACTGCAGCTGAATAACTCCCTCCATGAGTCCAGCACTGATCTGCCAGCACTGGCAACTCACTGATTCATGTGCAGTCTCTGCAATACATTCCACTACAAATGAGTCATGACTCATGTGCCAAGACACTGACTCGAGACACTTCACTGAACTGAGTCATGTGTCTCAACTCAGTTCAGTGAATCACTTTGCCCATGACTAAACCGAAGCTCCCTCTAGTGGCTACTTTTATGCTTTGGAATTTCTATCTGTTACTATATTGTAGCTCGAACCTCATGCATCATATGGAAGTTATATAGAGTGACGGCATGCAGCAATGGTCACCCTTTTGGCTCGTGTTTTTCTGTAATAAAGGCACTGATGATTGGTCCCTCTACGCTGCATGTGACTTAATCTTGGCCTGATGATTTGCTAATGCTAACCCACTGGGAGTCACATTACTAGGGGCACTTCTCTAAGCGTTATGTAGACATTCAGTTGTTTCATGTCCGTAAGGATGATATCTTCGTCTCTTCTTCTCTGATTGCATTATGGTCAGGCGCAAAAAATCTGCTCAAAAAGGAATTGTTCGCTCTTCTACAGAGACCATGTCGCAGGCGGATATGAGACCGTTCTTGAGACCCACCCCGTCTAAACTCACCGATGATCAATCTGTATCTAGCCCATCCTCTACCCCCTCAGCTTCTCCAAAGTTGTCTCCCGCTGCGGAATCCCCTCGTCCACAACATGGTGGTGATTCGGACCTCCACGATATTCTGACCTTCATGAGAACACTTCCGACCAAACAAGATCTTCAGGACACTATACGTAGGGAGTTAGCAAATGTCCGCCAGGATATCTCACAACTCTCTGACCGAGTGTCTTCGGTGGAAACTCGGCAGGACACCTCCGATAGTTTTCTGAAATCCCTTACAGACACCATTGTTGCCCAATCTGTTGAGATCCGTACTCTAAGGTCACAGATGTTGGACCTGGACAACAGAGAGAGGAGAAACAATATCCGGATTCGAGGACTGCCAGAAGATGTCCCCCAAACTAGTCTGATTGATGCCCTTACAAAAATCTTCAACGAAATACTGGGAGCGGCTCCCTCCAACGTCATCACATTTGACAGGGCTCATCGCGCGCTCAAACCAAAGAGCTTATCTGCTGATCGTCCACGAGATGTTATCTGCCACCTGCATTATTATTCCCAAAAAGATGATATTATGCGTAAAGTGCGACAGTTAGACGGGGTCGATTTCAACGGCACGACGATACACATTTTCCAGGATTTGTCATGGCACACTCTCCAACAAAGAAGATCTCTGAAACCTCTCACAGACGAACTTCGTAAACGCCAACTGAAATATCGGTGGGGCTTTCCCTATAGCCTCCAGGTTTCCTCGGCCGGAAGATTACATACCCTATCCACTCACTCAGAACTTTCCTCATTCTGTACCGGTTTGGGTCTCCCGAATCTTGTTATCCCTCCCTGGGAATTTACTGTGCCTGATCTTCAACCGCCGCAGTCGCTTGGGAACAATACCTCTTTGGACGGAGGTCCATCATTCCAGAAAGAAGAGCCCTCCCCTGAGAACACCTCGTCATGACGATTCTGCCACCTGATCAAACTCTGCTTATCTCTACGTGTGTTTAACTTCTGTCCGCGATATCCTTTGGTGTTGTACGCTACCCCTACACTGACTGATGATGTTGCTGCAGTTTTTCTTTTACTTGAGTCATAGGTTACAATTTTTGTTTCTCAGTTTCTGGTTGACTAATTCAGGTTTACACCTGTTAGTCCTACACGTTGTGTTGCTCTTTATATTTGTTGTTACAATCCATGTACAACTGGTATCTTTTTAGTTTCTATGTTATGTCTACAGATTATGATAATACATATGATAATTGCTTATATCACTTAAAGTTTTACTATTACGTCCCTAGTGGTGACTCCCTTGCCCTTACCCGCATATGGCCTATGCGCCTTCTGGACTCCTGGTGGTAACACACCAGGTCTCCCGTAGCGGGTATTTACATATTGTTATTGTTTATGTTTCCCCGGTTTTGCTCTCCCATTCTTCTCCTTTCATTTCTATCCTTTTCTTCTTCTCTTTTCTCTTGTGTAGACCAGAATCCAATGCATGTTTTATTGTCTTATATAGTGAATGACAGTACCGGGTAAATTGAAAATTTTATCAATTAATGCTAAAGGCCTGAATCTCCCAGAAAAGAGATCCAATCTGCTTCGCTCTTTGTGGTCGGATAGAGTCGATGTTGCCTTAATTCAGGAGACACATTTCAAGATTTCAGCATGTAACCCCTCACTGATTAACCATAGGTTTCCTATTGCTTACTATTGCAATAATCCAGAGGGCAAATCAAAGGGTGTAGCGATACTATTTTCAAAAAATTCAAAAAAGAGTGGGTGTACATTAACAATAGTTGCGCAATGAAAACAGACTAAGCAGCCTTAATTGCTGCACCGGGAGAGACAAACACAAAATCCCTGAATGCTTTATGGATAGACAAAAGTGTGCAGCATCTAATGGCGCTAAGCCCGTAAGATGTATCCCTTATATTATTTAGGGAATATATCAATTAAAACCAAAGTGGTTAAAAAATACAATACATTTTATTGAAACATGTGGACATGCATGAACAAGAAAGTATAAAGATACAGATTAAAAATTTTTGAACACAATACAATACATAGTATGTGCAGCTGGAACTAGGAGGCAGTGACTCGGTCAAAGTGCTAGTGCAATGTGCTGGTGGCAAATCTCACCCTTTGGTGGCCCTGCGGTTGGCTAGCTTAGGAAAGCAATGCTGGTCCGGTGCTGATATAGCCTGGCACCACCGCATGGGGCATGAATCAGCTTCTGGATCCATAAAACTTGAAAAAGGTCAAAAGCAAATGACCGAAACGCGTTGTTAATTGGATTGAAAACTGGACCAAGGAGCGGTGACCACCTGGTAAAGAACTCAGAAGCTGATTCATGCCCCATGCGGTGGTGCCGGGCTATATCAGCACCGGACCAGCATTGCTTTCCTAAGCTAGCCCACCGCAGGGCCACCAAAGGGTGAGATTTGCCACCAGCACATTGCACTAGCACTTTGACCGAGTCACTGCCTCCTAGTTCCAGCTGCACATACTATGTATTGTATTGTGTTCAAAAAAATTTAATCTGTATTTTTATTCTTTCTTGTTCATGCATGTCCACATGTTTCAATAAAATGTATTGTATTTTTTAACCACTTTGGTTTTAATTGATATATTCCCTAAATAATATAAGGGATACATCTTACGGGCTTAGCGCCATTAGATGCTGCACACTTTTGTCTATCTATTTTCAAAAAATTTGCAAATTTCGGATATTTCAGTACGTAGACCGGTACCGGGGAGAATACTTGTGGTAAACTGTAAGATATTTACTCAGGTTTATACATTTATTGTATTGTATGCGCCCAATCAAGGTCAGTTGTCCTTCTTTAAATCTCATCTCTTGCACCTAGACTCTATTGCGGGGTGGCTAACCAGTCAGTGACAAAGAGCCAAAAAACCTTGTTAGGTACGTCAAAGAGCCAACATCGAGCGGATGGCGCGCATGCAAAAATGGAATGTGGCCTTGTGCCTGCTAGACCACACCCCTGGTATAAAATACATTGAAAAAGCCAGAACGCCATAAAATAAAATTTTTAAATCCAGATCCATTGAAAAAGTCACTTTCACATAAAATAATAACTTCAGCTCCCCCATGTGTCACTCCAGCCAACACCCTCCTGTCACTCCAGCCAGCTCCCCCATGTGTCACTACTGCCAAGACCCTGCTGTGTCACTCCAGCCAGCTCTCCCATGTGTCACTCCTGCTAGCACCCTCCTATGTCACTCCAGCCAGCTCCCCCGTGTCACTCCAGCCAGCTCCCCATGTATCACTACTGCCAAGACCCTGCTGTGTCACTCCAGCCAGGTCTCCCATGTGTCACTACTGCCAAGACCCTGGGGTGTCACTCCAGCCAGGTCTCCCATGTGTCACTCCAGCCAACACCCTCCTGTCACTCCAGCCAGCTCTCCCATGTGTCACTACTGCTACCACCCTCCTGTCACTCCAGCCAGCTCTCCCGTGTCACTCCTGCTACCACCCTCCTATATCACTCCAGCCAGCTCCCCCGTGTCACTCCTGCTACCACCCTCCTGTCACTCCAGCCAGCTCTCCCATGTGTCACTACTGCTACCACCCTCCTATATCACTCCAGCCAGCTCCCCCGTGTCACTCCTGCTACCAACCTTCTATGTCACTCCAGCCAGCTCTACCATATGTCACTACTGCTACCACCCTCCTTTATCACTCCAGCCAGCTCTCCCATGTGTCACTACTTCCAGCAGCCTCCCGCGTCACTCCAGCCAGGACCCTCAGGTGTCTCTTCAACCAGCGCTGCCATGTGTCACTCTAGCATACCCTCATGTATCACTACAGCCCCCCCCATCAACTCATGCCATTGCAGTAGTCCCTAATGTGTCCTCTATTTGCTTGCTTGTGGGTGTCTCACCTCTAGTATCTGGCTCCTTCAGTTTTCAGTCCCTGTAGTGCTGCTGCGTGTCTGGCTGGAGTGCAGCAGCTTCTGTATCTGTTGTGGTCACATGATTTAGTGTTGGGAGCCACATTTGAATAAAGAAAGAGCCACATGTGGCTGAAGAGCCACAGGTTGGCCACCACTGCTCTATTGCAACAGGATTGGTTGTTCTGGGGGGTGATCTAAATTGGTCCATAGACCCGTCCCTTGACACCTTCTCAGGCTCCCCTAATTTCTCTAAACTTAAACACCGCAAGGTCAAAAAGATTTTTCATGACTTACAGGTCGTAGACTCCTGGAGGGTTATGAACCCAACTGGTAGGGACTACTCATTTTACTCTAACCCACATCGAGTTTATTCTCGCCTGGACTATCTATTTGTGAGTCACAGACATCTACATCTATTAGCTGACGCAGCTATTGGTTTGATAACCTGGTCAGACCATGCCCCAGTTTCTATGGTGCTTTTAGTACCCTCACATTCACTAGGCCCGTGGACATGGCGTCTAAATGAAACTCTTCTACACGACACCTATTGTAAAGATGAACTTAACTTAGCACTTACTGAATACTTTGAGAATAATGTTACCGATGAGGTCTCCAAAATAATTATTTGGGAAGCGCATAAATGTACTCTGAGAGGTAAACTTATTCAGCTGGGTTCTTTAAGGAAAAAACAGAAATCTGCCCAAATTAACAAGCTACTACAACAAATTAATTCGTTAGAGATGTTACACAAATCATCCTTGTCCAAGGAGGAATTTAGCGAATTAGCAGAAGCGCGGATAAATTTAAATAAGCTCCTCAACGCGAGCACCCAACTTTCCATGCGTAAGTGTAGGACCAGGTTGTACCAGTGGGGTAACAAACCAGGACGCCTTTTAGCACAAGCTCTTAGAGCTCAACGGTCATCCCTGTTTATTAATACAATGAAAAATGATAGAGGTGTCCACTGTTTTAAAACCCCTGAAATAGCAGATTGTTTTAAAAAATACTACGAACAGCTATATAATTTGACTTAATCTTCTCCGGATGCAGACCCCCTCTCAGATGTCCTTCAATCCAGAGGCTACTTGGAGAGGGTTGCTTATCCCACTCTGACACCATCCGAGATACTTTGGTTGGAACGAACCCTTTACCCTACAAGAAGTGGAGCTTGCCATAGCGTCCATGCCCCAGGGCAAAAGCCCTGGCCCTGATGGTTTTCCATCCACATAATATAAGTGTTAGGCGCCGAGGGTCCGCCCGTCAGTGCGGCCCGGCGCCTAGCAACTAGGGACGCCGCAGGCAGACAGCCGCCGGCTCCCTAGCAACGCTAGACGCCGGGCGCACGGAGCCGCTCAGACCCTAGCAACGGGGACGCCACGCTCGGACCGCGTTCCCCGTTGCTGGGTCTTAATTAATCAGTTCAATTGTATCCTGGCCGTACAGCATGCAGCTGCACGGCATGATTATGTGATTACCCTGTCTGGATCTTGATTGGAGGGCTCCCAAATTTAAGCACTCTCAGGACTTCTCACAGACGCCGGTGATAGCTTCCTGTTTGCTGTGTCAGTTACAGAGAGTTTCCAGTCCTGCTCAACCCGGTTGTTCCTGTCCTCAGTGGTCCTGTACTCGGAAGTTGTCATCTATTCCTGGAGTCCGACCGAGCACCTTTAACATCCTGTGGTGTTCGTGAGTCGCGGCGTAGCCGTGTGTTGCGGCTTGACCGCTTACTGTTTATTATTTAGTTTCATTGTGTTCCGGAGCTTTTGCGGAGGATTCCGCTCCCACAAATCCACTCTGGTATCCAGCGGTGCTGGATAGGAGTAACGGATCAGTGGATCTTTGGTTGTCCTTTTCCCTGGCGGTTTGTCCGCACATACTTTTGGTTTAAGTTAGTTAGCTTGTAGCCCCTGGCCTGGTTGCTTAGTCAGAGGGCCCCTTGTTATCACCCTGTCTCGGATTTCCCTTTGTCTCCCATTAAGACCTGAGGGGGCATCGAAGTTGGGCAGACATAATCCGCCCTTCAAACGCGGCTGCCATGGGCTCAAGCAACCATAGTCTCGCAGGGGATTTCTGATAACACGGGCGAGACAACGGAGTTAGGGCGCCAGGGGTTACTAGGCTTTCCTGCTCCCGTAACCAGCATATCTTTCCAGTACTCAGACCTCTGCCATAAGATCTCCTCTGGTCTGGAGTACGGGAATCATAACATTATCACCGGCCAGACTAAAATTTAAAATTAAACAGGATTTAATTTTTTCCCTTATTCAGTTGGAAGATTTGTCGGCCTCATGAATCCCACCGGTGTTGGGCCAAATCCTGGCCAGCTTCTAGTTAGCCAGATTCAAGAACTTACTCAGATGGTTCAGGATCTGTCCCTTCGGGTGAGGTCACAGGAAGATCTGTTACGGACTTCCCCGAGGGTCATTCCTGAACCAAAAATGCATTTGCCTGACCGTTTTTCTGGGGATAGAAAGCAGTTTTTTAATTTTAAAGAGTCTTGTAAACTTTATTTTCGTTTAAGACCAGTCTCTTCAGGTACGGAATCTCAGCGGGTTGGAATTATTATTTCTTTACTTCAGGGGGATCCTCAGACCTGGGCTTTTGGTTTAAGAACAGACGATCCGGCTTTATTGTCTGTAGACGCCTTTCTGGGGTCTTTAGGGCTATTGTATGACGACCCTGATAGAGAGGCATCCGCCGAGAGTCAGTTGCGTGCTCTCAGACAGGGTAGGAATCCCGCAGAGATTTATTGTACGGAGTTTCGCCGTTGGTCGAACGACTGTGGATGGAATGACCCAGCCCTGCGCAGTCAGTTTCGCCTCGGCTTATCCGAGTCTATAAAAGACAGTCTCCTTCAGTATCCCGCTCCTGAGACTCTCGATAAACTCATGGAGCTCTCTATTAAGATTGATCGTCGTCTCAGAGAGCGGAGGGCTGAAAGAGGAGCATCTGTCGGGTCTACTCCTTGTGTTTTTTCCATTCCTGTGGACATAGAGGAGCCCATGCAGATAGGCCTCTCCAAACTGTCTCCTGAAGAAAGAACCAGAAGGCAAAATTCTGGTCTTTGTTTATACTGTGGAGGTAAGGGACATTTTGCCCGTAGTTGTCCGAACAAGTCGGGAAACGCCTCGACCAAGTGATTTGTGAGGGGGTTCACTTTGGTCTGCAGCTTATCTCCTCAAATAATTCACTGTTAGTCCCAGCTAAAGTTTCCTTTGGCCGCCTCTGTTCCTCGGTCTCGGCTTTTGTGGACAGTGGAGCTGCAGGGAACTTTATGGATTTAACATGGGCCAAGGCCTTAGGTATTCCTCAGTTAGCCTTGGGTAGGTGTATCACCATGCATGGTTTAGATGGGAGTCCCTTGTCCAATGGGGTTATTTCTCTCTGTACACCTTCTGTTCTACTTTCGGTAGGAGCTCTGCATTCTGAAAAAATTGAGTTTTTCCTTACCCATTGCCCAGCAGTTCCAGTGGTTCTGGGTCACCCTTGGCTGGCCTTTCATAATCCCATCATTGATTGGCAGTCGGGGGAGATCTCACAATGGGGTACCATCTGTAATAAGGAATGTATTACGTTTCCCATCAGAATAGCTACTGTCATTCCCGCACCCATTCCTGTGGAATACCAGGATTTTGTTGATGTATTTTCCAAGGGCAATGCGGACATTCTGCCTCCCCATAGGCCTTATGATTGTGCTATTGAGCTAATTCCTGGTGCCACTTTGCCTAAGGGAAGGTTATATGCATTGTCCGGACCTGAAACTGTGGCCATGAATGAGTATGTTAAAGAAAGCCTAGGGAAAGGATTTATCAGGCCATCTAAATCCCCTTTAAGTGCAGGCTTCTTCTTCGTGGAGAAGAAGGATGGATCACTCAGACCTTGTATTGACTTTAGAGCCTTGAATAAGATCTCAGTAAAAAATACTTACCCTTTGCCGCTGATTTCTGTCCTCTTTGATCAGCTACGTTCGGCTGTGATTTTTTCTAAGATTGACCTGAGAGGAGCATATAACCTCATCCGGATCAAGTCAGGGGATGAGTGGAAAACGGCATTCAGTACTCAGTCGGGTCACTATGAGTATCTGGTTATGCCATTCGGCCTGTCTAATGCTCCGGCAGTTTTCCAGGATCTCATTAACGATGTGCTCCGTGAATTTCTTGGAAGATTCGTTGTAGTCTACTTAGACGATATTTTGATATATTCTGACTCTATAGAACAACATGTTACCCAGGTGCGTCAGGTTCTAAAAAAATTACGTGAAAATCACCTATATGCCAAGCTGGAGAAGTGTGAATTTCATGTCACGGAGGTATCCTTTTTAGGGTACATCATTTCCCCTCGGGGATTCTGTATGGAACCAAAGAAGCTCCAAGCCATCCTTAGTTGGGCGCAACCCACCAACTTAAAAGCAATTCAGCGCTTTTTAGGGTTTGCGAATTACTATAGAAGATTTATTCACTCTTTCTCCGACCTAGTTGCTCCCATTGTGGCACTAACTAAGAAGGGAGCAGATCCTACCAACTGGTCACGTGAAGCGGAGTTATCTTTTCAGGCCTTGAAACAAGCCTTTGTCTCAGCCCCAGTCCTCAGACATCCCAACCCAGAATTGCCTTTCATTGTTGAGGTTGATGCCTCGGAGGTTGGAGTAGGGGCTATCCTATCTCAGAAGGATCCGGATTCTCTAGAATTACATCCTTGTGCCTTTATGTCCAGGAAATTCTCATCTGCTGAATCCAACTACGATGTTGGTAACCGGGAATTACTGGCTATTAAATGGGCTTTCGAGGAGTGGAGGCATTGGCTTGAAGGAGCCACTCATACCATTTCAGTTTTGACTGATCACAAAAATCTTCAATACATTGAATCAGCTAAATGGCTAAATGCCCGGCAAGCTCGTTGGGCTTTATTTTTTACTCGTTTCAAGTTCATTATCACCTTCAGGCCAGGTTCCAAGAATACCAAGGCAGATGCCCTGTCACACAGTTTTCTTCCAGTTCAAGACAACAGTCCTGTTACTCCCATACTTCCGTCTTCAGTCATTCGGGCAGGCCTCACACAAGATTTATTTACCCAGTTAAAGCAGCTTCAACATCAAGCTCCTGGAAATACTCCTGCTGGTCGTCTTTATGTCCCCGAGTTTTTGAGAGCAACTGTTTTGACGGAGTTTCATGATAGCAAAGTTGCCGGGCATCCGGGGATCGCCAAAACTTTTGAATTAGTTTCCCGCTCGGTATGGTGGCCTGGTCTTTCCAAAGACATTAAGGAGTTTGTTTTTTCTTGTCAGGTCTGTGCACAGCATAAGGTTCCCCGTTCCTTGCCTATCGGTCAACTTATGCCCTTGAATGTTCCTCTTAGGCCATGGTCTCATATTTCCATGGATTTTGTGGTGGACCTCCCTCTGTCAGCCGGATGCCGAGTCATATGGGTGGTAGTGGACCGTTTTAGCAAAATGGCCCATTTCATTGCTCTTCCCCGATTGCCATCTGCCCAGGGATTGGCAGTCTTGTTCCTCCGCCATGTTTTCAGACTCCATGGGTTACCCACTGATATTGTCTCTGATCGGGGTCCACAATTCATTGCACAATTTTGGAAGTCTTTTTGTGCCTCATTAAAGATGAAATTATCTTTAACGTCTGGCTACCATCCCCAATCCAACGGGCAGACTGAGCGAGTTAATCAATCATTAAAACAATATTTGCGTTTGTACTCGGCCAAACTCCAAAATGACTGGTTTGAGTTTCTTCCGTTGGCGGAGTTTGCTTACAACAATGCCTGTCATTCCTCCACCAATGTGTCTCCATTTTTTACAGTTTTTGGTTTTCACCCCAGAGCTAATTCCTTTTTTCAACATTCCTCTGTCTCCTCACTGACCTAGACCTCTCATCTCAAACTCATTTGGAGAAAAGTGCACCTGGCTCTCAGAAAAGCGGCATTTCGGGAGAAAATTTTTTCTGACAGGCTCCGGCGGCCGTGCACTTTTAAAGTAGGAGATAGGGTATGGTTGTCGACTCGCAACATTAAACTTCGACAAACCTCAGCCAGATTGGGTCCTAAATTTATTGGACCTTTTCATATTATCAAAAAAGTCAATCCAGTTGCTTTCCGGTTACGTTTACCAAAAACTTTACGGATCGGAAATACCTTCCATTGCTCCTTGTTAAAACCATATGTTTCGTCCAGTAGATTTCCTCGCAAGATCTCTCAGGGGAAATCACCAATAGATGTACAGGGTCAGCAGGAGTTCTTGGTGGAGAAGGTTCTCGATTCCAAGTTGTCCCGGGGTCGGCTTTATTTTTTGGTACATTGGAGAGGTTATGGTCCAGAAGAAAGGTCTTGGGTCCTGGATGAGGATCTCCATGCCCCGAGGCTCAAAAGGGCATTTTTTCGAGAATTTCCTCAGAAACCTGGCCTTAGGGGTTCCTTGACCCCTCCTCAAGGGGGGGGTACTGTTAGGCGCCGAGGGTCCGCCCGTCAGTGCGGCCCGGCGCCTAGCAACTAGGGACGCCGCAGGCAGACAGCCGCCGGCTCCCTAGCAACGCTAGACGCCGGGCGCACGGAGCCGCTCAGACCCTAGCAACGGGGACGCCACGCTCGGACCGCGTTCCCCGTTGCTGGGTCTTAATTAATCAGTTCAATTGTATCCTGGCCGTACAGCATGCAGCTGCACGGCATGATTATGTGATTACCCTGTCTGGATCTTGATTGGAGGGCTCCCAAATTTAAGCACTCTCAGGACTTCTCACAGACGCCGGTGATAGCTTCCTGTTTGCTGTGTCAGTTACAGAGAGTTTCCAGTCCTGCTCAACCCGGTTGTTCCTGTCCTCAGTGGTCCTGTACTCGGAAGTTGTCATCTATTCCTGGAGTCCGACCGAGCACCTTTAACATCCTGTGGTGTTCGTGAGTCGCGGCGTAGCCGTGTGTTGCGGCTTGACCGCTTACTGTTTATTATTTAGTTTCATTGTGTTCCGGAGCTTTTGCGGAGGATTCCGCTCCCACAAATCCACTCTGGTATCCAGCGGTGCTGGATAGGAGTAACGGATCAGTGGATCTTTGGTTGTCCTTTTCCCTGGCGGTTTGTCCGCACATACTTTTGGTTTAAGTTAGTTAGCTTGTAGCCCCTGGCCTGGTTGCTTAGTCAGAGGGCCCCTTGTTATCACCCTGTCTCGGATTTCCCTTTGTCTCCCATTAAGACCTGAGGGGGCATCGAAGTTGGGCAGACATAATCCGCCCTTCAAACGCGGCTGCCATGGGCTCAAGCAACCATAGTCTCGCAGGGGATTTCTGATAACACGGGCGAGACAACGGAGTTAGGGCGCCAGGGGTTACTAGGCTTTCCTGCTCCCGTAACCAGCATATCTTTCCAGTACTCAGACCTCTGCCATAAGATCTCCTCTGGTCTGGAGTACGGGAATCATAACAATAAGATATTTAGAGACAAGCTAGCACCCCATCTTCTTCAAGCTTTTAATTCTGTCTCAGCAAACACGCATTTTTCCAAACAATCCCTGGGAGCTCAAATAACAGTCATCCCTAAGCTGGGGAAGGATCCTTCTTGTGCTCCAGCTACCGACCCATATCTCTACTAAATGTTGATATAAAACTATTTGCAAAATTGATGGCGACTAGACTCAATGAGTTCCTCCCCTATCTCATACACAGTGACCAAGTGGGATTCGTTCCAGGCCGCGAAGCTAAAGACAACACAACTAAAATTCTGAATCTTATTAATTTTGCTTCACATGGTCGGATCCCTGCCGTTCTTCTGTCAATGGATGCCGAGAAGGCTTTTGACAGGGTTAGTTGGAGTTTTATGAGGTCGGTTCTGGAGCATATCGGACTTGGTCCGCAGGCGTTAGGCAGGATTATGGTTCTTTACACATCACCATCAGCACGAGTCCGTATCAATGGCTCGCTTTCGAAACCCTTTTTAATTGGTAACGGGACTAGGCAGGGGTGTCCTCTATCTCCTATAATTTTCATCCTATGTATAGAAGCATTAGCCAGGGCTATCAGGGCCAACAAGTGTATAGAGGGCCTACATTTGGGAGAAGAGGAATATAAACTAGCGCTATTTACTGATGACATTCTAGCATTGATTACACGTCCCTTACAATCCCTACCTCACCTTATGAGAGAACTAGATACATTTAGTGCTCTTTCTAACTTCAAGGTAAATGCTTCCAAGTCCAGCGCCCTGAACATCTCTGCAACACCCGCCACAATAACTACTTTGAAACACTCATTTCCATTCCTTTGGAAATCCTCCCATATAACGTATCTAGGAGTCCAATTGCCACAGGACTTATCACGCTTGCTATCTTTAAATTTTCTCCCGCTCCTTCGGGCAGTGAGAAGTGATTACTGTAGATGGCATCTACGACATCTGTCCTGGCTCGGTAGGGTGGGAGTAGTTAAGATGAACACTTTGCCTAAATTACTCTACACTCTTCAGGCGCTGCCAATACAGATTCTGGACTCTTGGTTCAGATCCATTCAGCTCCTTATACAACAGTTTGTATGGTCCCGTAAGAGAACGAGAATAAGCAAATACATTATGATGAGGTCAGCTACACGAGGGGGGTTTCAGCTACCAGATATTAGGACTTATTATAATGCGATTCTACTCAACAGAATTTTGGACTGGACCAGGAGTCGGGACGACAAACAGTGGGTGGGTTTGGAGGGTCTCCATACACGACAATACCCTGAAATCTTTCAATGGCTTCCCACTATACCTAAACTAGCTATTCCTCATCCTACTATCTCCCCCACATTATCCTTCTGGAAAAGTATACGTCGCTGTCCGTATATTTCCTCGGACATTGGCCCCTTAACCTCTTTCTTAGGTATCTCAGACTTCGCACCAGGTATTTCCCTCTCTCACTTTCGTACATGGGCTCTAGAGGGACTTTTTAGAGTGGGACAACTAGTACAGACATCTGGAGTTAAACAGTTTGTGGATATTCGAACTAAATGGAACATCCCACAAACCAATTTCTGGAAATATCTTCAGGTTAGACACTACCTAAATTCAGATGGTAGACTTCCACGAGCTGCTAGAGATCTAACAAAATTTGAAAGACTATGCGTCGCTCCGCGTAACCCCACTCACACGATTTCTGTCCTATACAAATTATTACAAATGCCAGATACCCTCACCCTTCCATCTTTCACTTCAAAGTGGGAGAGGGATCTAGGTCTGAAGTTTTCCTAATGGGAGGCTATTTTTCTCAAAACACAAAATAGCTCTGTCTGTATCCAGATCAGAGAAACACAATACAAAATCCTAATGCGGTGGTATAGACACCCCACCCTTTTACATACTATCTCTCCCTCGGTTTCTGCCAACTGTTGGAGATGTCGTACAGCTCTAGGTACATTATTGCACATCTGGTGGAGTTGTCCCCTGCTAGCCTCTTACTGGAATGATGTTATCACTATTTCCCAGGATATTCTCCATGTTAACGTCCCCTCCACCCCAGCCTTTTGGTTGTTGAATCACTCCTCCATGGCCTTATCTGACTATAAATCTTCATTACAGTGACATCTGTGTAATGCAGCCAGAGCGACGATACCGACCCTGTGGAGATCTGCCACTCCCCCTACTCGCAAAACGTGGTTCTCTAGGATAGATTATTATATGACAATGGAGGAAACATTTTTAGCTTCTAAAAACAATACTGTTGACTTTAATTCTATATGGCTTCCCTGGTTGACCTATAAAACCTCAGCCTTATACAAAGACTATATATTTTTAATGTAGTAGAAGAGAGTGGGTTCTCTTGTTTTTTTGTCTCTTCTCCACATATGTTGATGGGATGTGCTCTGCATAGGATAATGTGATACAGATTTGACTTCTGTACCCTGATCTTTCCTTTCTTTCACCTTACTCTTTTTAACACCTTTTACCCTCCCTTATACTTGAGTCCCCATTCTTTATCTCTTACTTAAGTTGTTTTTTATATTGGAATATGCACCGTTTCGACCAGACCTGATAATGAGCCTCAATTTTCCTTTTTTGATGGACTAATGGAGCTGAGACTCGCAGTATTCTGTCAGATTTATTGACTTTGCCTGCAAAGAATGTATATTCATTTCTCTTCTGTATCTGTTGGTCCAATGTTTGTTTTACCAATGCTGAAGCGGTGTGTACCTTTTCACTTTTTCATTGTTTTCAATAAAAACAGACTATATAAAAAAATAAAAGAATTCTATTGTATCAGCTCTAATTTATCAATCTATGAGAAACTTCTTCAATTTAATTAATGATCTCTTATAAGAGTCTGATATCAGCTGCTCCCTATAGAGTATCACCTCCAGCGTATGATGATACAGGTTGAGTATCCCTTATCCAAAATGCTTGGGACCAGAGGTATTTTGGATAACGGATTTTTCCGTATTTTGGAATAATTAGATACCATAATGAGATATCATGGTGATGGGACCTAAATCTAAGCACAGAATGCATTTATGTTTCATATACACCTTATACACACAGCCTGAAGGTAATTTTTGCCAATATTTTTTATAACTTTGTGCATTAAACAAAGTGTGTGTACATACACACAATTCATTTATGTTTCATATACACCTTATACACACAGCCTGAAGGTCATTTAATACAATATTATTAATAACTTTGTGTATTAAACAAAGTTTGTGTACACTGAGCCATCAAAAAACAAAGATTTCACTATCTCACTCTCACTCAAAAAAGTCCGTATTTCGGAATATTCCGTATTTCGGAATATATGGATATGGGATACTCAACCTGTATAATAATAAGTGATAACAAAATTTGCATTAATTGAAAATATAAATATTGGCATTAAAGAAAAAAGTTGATTACATGCCACTGAGGGCTAGAATGTCCTAATGTATACAGTATCTTTTTGCCAGTCTGTTAATCAGAGTTATATAGACCTGTGCAGTCAGCTATTCGATACAATTTAATACATAATTGTGTCCACTGAAATGGAGACAATGTATTGCTATAAGCCTGTTTGAGAGAAATTAGAGTGATAGTTAAACAGTGGCTAGTACACAAGAAGTACTATCAATCAAATCGGTGAATATATATAATAACAAGTACCATATCCTCTCAACAGTTTCTCCCTATAATCAATTAACAGATAAATGTTTCTCCCTTCCAAGGAAAAGAGTTGTACAATTGAGTTTGTCATAAACTTAGACATGCACTTGCATTTGTTATATACAGAAATAATCTGTTAGTTATTAATCAATAATTTAAATCAGACTGTAATTGTTATTGGTCCAAAACCGCATGCAGATAATGGTATAAATAACCCTTCTGTGAAGGAATGGGGCTCACCTATTATAGCTTGAACACTGTTTACGGCACAGCAGGACCCTTTTTAATGTCACCAAGGCTTGAGTGTCCAAATATATACTGTATAATTCTACCTGTCTGTTCAGTCAAAATTATAAAAAAAACCTGTGCAGTCAGCTATTTAGATACAATATTAATACATGATTGTGTCCACTGAAATGGAGACAATGTATTACTATAAGTCTGGTTGAAAAGAAATTAGAGTGATAAATAAACAGTGTCTAGTACAAAAGAAGTACAATCAATCAAATCGATGGGTACATACAATAACCGATACCGTATCCTCTCAACAATTTCTCCCTATAGCAAATTAAACAAATAAATGCTTCTCCCTTCCAAAGAAAAGAGTTGTACATTTGGGTTTGTCATAAGTTTAGACATGCACTTACATTTGTTGTGCACAGGAATAATCCGTTAATTGTTACTCAACAATTTAAACCAGACTGTGATTACTAATGGTCAAAAACCGCATGTAGATAGTGGTATGGTTAACCCTTCTGTAAAGAAGTGAGGTTCACCTGTTTTAACTTAAACACTGTTAACGACACAATTGGACCCTTATTCAGATTCCATGATCCTGTTCGTATGATCAACTAGATATATCTCCCCCAGATTATATTGCATACATATATCGTTGATAGATGATTTAGAAGTAAATTTGGGTATGTTGATATAGATAGTGAAAGAAGTCCCGGTGTGAAATGACGGCCTCGCCTTCTGCTATTGTTCCATGTGCCTGGGTTAATACCTTGGCAGTGAATGGAAACAATGAGAGGGGGGGGGACCGTCCACCTCGGGACAGAAAGGGAGAAACAGTGCGAGCAGCTTCTGCTGTCCCCGCTTCACATCCCCCCACCCCTGTTGTGTGTGCACATTGCAGGGGGGCTGCAGACACGAGACGGTGGATGAGAGAGCCGCTCTGAATACCTATAGCGATGCAGTCTCTGGTGTGCTGGTGAGATAACGCTGGGGGGCTCCGTATATTGCCGGGAGCCGCAGGGGGGCTGAACAATGCAGGGCTACCATACTCAATATGTCAATTATCTTTTGCCACTATTATTGTCTATGTTTATAGCTCCAAACATATTAGCAGGCCTAAACATGTAACCAATGAGTCCCATCACTCCCTGTCCCTTTTCCATTGGAGCTTACAGTCTAACCCCCCCCCCCCATATATACGTACAGGTATATGCATGTATGTATATCTATATCAACTATCATATTTTTTTGTTTATGCGAGGAAACTGGAGCATTTGAAGTAAACAAATAGAGAGACAGGGATAATATAAGACACTACCCAAGACTGAGATAACAATGCTGACTATTGTGCCACTCATAATGCACATCACATACAAGTAATACATAAGGCAGTATAATTAAAGGAATGTATCATACCTTCCATTTCTAGGTCTTTCCTCAGTACTGACAGCCCAAGGTCTATCGCTCTTTTAATAGATTCTAGGTTCCATTCTGTCAAATTGTCATCCAGCATAATCACATTAAGAGTGTAGTTGCCATTTTCACACATTGAATTCACTTGGGTTTGCACTTGCAGACATAGAAAAATATGGATGAACAAACATACCGATGGCTTCACCATCTTACCTCAACCATGTTCTAGGAGTAGTAATTTGTGAGGATGTCAATGATGTTCTGAAAATAACAGGAACTGCTAGGACTACATCAATCATCTGTCACTTCCTTCTACTCCCATCTCAAAGTTGTCTGGTCACCTATTAACAATTGTAGATAACACAAAGGTGGCTTCTGCATAGAGCTGTATACTGTATTTGTATAGAGAAAGATTAAAACCATTAAACTTCAGCTGAAAGCTGCATATGCCATAAAAAGTGCAATTTTCAATTACTGTACTAAGGAAAATTATTTCACTTTTTAAGCTATATATTTTGCTTCCCCAACCTCATATATTTTTCCATTACTAATCATAGTAAATGAAGTAGGAATTAGTAAACCAACTAAACATAGAAAGGTAGATTAGATAGATAGATAGATAGATAGATAGATAGATAGATAGATAGATAGATAGATAGGATATACTATTACTTAGGGAGTAGTAGTTTCTATGCACAAAGGTTATACAATTCCACTTGCTATCATCTGCTCTAATAGCATATTCATGTCGCCTGCTCTATTATTACCTCTTCACCTAGGGGACAGTTATAAAAAGAAACATTGTGTTGCCCATACCCCCTTACCAAAAAAAATAAGATGCTTAATTTAATTTTGTAAACTGTACTAGAAAGGTAACGGTTAGGATCTTTTTCCTTTTGTGCACTAATTTTTATAGATTTCTCCAATGTCTTCTTTGAAATTAGACAAATCTGTAAATTATGTCTTCTTTGAAATTAGACAAATCTGTAAATTATAGCTAGTTAGTCGTAATTGCTAACACATCTCTGTGGCTGTATCTCTGTGTCCAGACCACCATAATCCATATATTTGGTTTCAAGGTCATCATCTTTATCAGCGTGCTCTTGCAACAGGAAGCAGTCAGGATCCCGGCTGTCGGTATGCCGGCAGTCAGAATACCGACGCCTTTTCTGAATGCCGACACTGGCATCCAGAATGGGTATACCATCCCGGCGCCAGAATCCCGACAGATAGAATCCCGAACGAAGAGAGATCATGCCTCAAGGCAGGTAAGCCGTGGGGGGGGGGGTGATTTAGGCTGCGAGGGGGGTTTAATGTTTGGCACCCCCCTCGGAGGGTTAGGGTGCGGAGGGGGGGGGGGAGGGTTAGTTCTAGGCAGTGGGGACAGGAGATTAGGTTTAGGCACCTATGGGGGGAGGTTAGGATTAGGCACCAAGGTGGGAGGTTATGGTTAGGCTGCGGGGTGGGAGGGTTAGGGTGTTGGGAAGAGGGATAACACCCCTTACTCACCCCTGTAGGCTTAGTGCACATCAGGATTCCGGCGACGGTATTTCGAGTGCCAGGATCACATGCGACGGTAAATCAGAGAGCCAGAACAAAAAACAACTAATACAGCGCCTCAACAACAGTATTATAGATAGAAAAATTTAGTAAAATTGTGAACTCCTGAGAGACTGCGCATGCCGACCTTGAGCTATTAACCATTTGGAACTGCACCACCAGCATTTTAATTCTCTCCACTTCAGTCACTTTTTAACGTTCTGTGGAATACGGACATTGCCAATTCATATTTATCATCAAGTATCTGGCTAACTAGCTATGAACTACCTGAGACAATTTTAGGTGTGCTTCTGTTGTTTTATTATTTTTCATATGTTTTAATTGTGAAGTATTGTTATTAATTATTAAATCCATATATCCACACGTTGGCTCTCTTTACCATTTCTTCAACTCCTGATATACAGCGCAGCCGTTGTCATCTTTTTTTTTTTTTCGCGACGGTAAATCATACTGCTCCCCTTGCAACAGCCACAAAGATTCATTTTCAAACTAGAAATGTGTGCGGACCACCACGTTTTGGTTTAGGTTCTAATTCAGCATTGTGTTTTGGTACTAACAAAACCACCCTCAAGTGTTTTGGCTTGGTTAAAAAAATTTTTTACAAAAATTGATAATCTTTGATAAAAATCGATAAAATAGCTAAAATCATGTAATTTATGCAATCCAGAACTCGGTTTGATTAGATCTCCTCAAGAAATATGGACCAGGTTTTGGTTTGGTTTCACAAGTGGATTAGGACTTCTGGAGAACCAAATCACAATCTCGAATTCAAACAGCCATAATTATGCTTACAGATGATATAACAGCCCCTTGAGAAGCACTCCAACCATGCAGCTTCATTTAACACACAAACAATACCCTAACATTTGCAGAGAAATCTACAAAATACAAATGAAATGTGACTCAGAAGTGCTGGTAAACATTAAGATGAAAGGGGAAGTATAACAGTCAATGGCACAATAAATGTCAGAGACAGTAATTAAACTAGTCATTGGAATGAGCCAAGGATGGCTGGATTGTTCTTTTGGGTGATGAACAACTCTAAAATACTCT
The DNA here is from genome assembly GCF_028390025.1 of Pseudophryne corroboree. Lineage (NCBI taxonomy): Eukaryota > Metazoa > Chordata > Amphibia > Anura > Myobatrachidae > Pseudophryne > Pseudophryne corroboree. The sequence goes on along the minus strand of NC_086452.1, from coordinate 305,392,873 downwards.
TGATGCATCAACCTCTGCCCCAGACTCCAAAGACAATGCAGGTAAAACCTTCTTTATGTCAGAAAAATCATTCTGCCCTTGATTAGGAGGCATCAGAGTAGTGGAAATCGGAAACTTCACAGATGAACAAATAAATTCATAAAAAAATAAGACCACCGCTACTGTAATCCATACCTAATAGTCCTTTGTGGTTAGGGACTTTATGTACTACTGGCCCATAAATAAATAAATAGATAGGCTTACGGTCATTAGGTCAACAAGACTTAGGTCGACAGTCATTAGGCCGACCAGTATTGGTCGACATGTACTAGGTCAACATGGATATTAGGTCGATATGGTCATTAGGTCGACATCAACAAGGTCAAAATGGAAAAAGGTTGACATTAGTTTCTCACATTTTTTTTTTTTTTTTTAACTTTTTCATACTTTACGATCCACGAGGACTACAATTGGGAACGGTAACCTGTACCAAGCATAGTGGTAGCAGAGCAAGGCACCTTGCCCTCGTGAGCCATGCAAGGATACATGGTGCATTAATTGGGGTTCCCCGTCACTTTACGAAGAAAACGACACAAAAAAAGTAAATAAACTCATGTCGACCTTGTTCACGTTGACCTAATGACCATGTCGACCTAGTCACCCTGTCGACCTATTGCAAGTCGACCAATAACGGTCGACCTAATGACTTTCGACATAAATCTTGTCAACCTAATGACCCATACCCTCTTTTTGGTACCTCCTCATGTATATTTCAATATTGGGAAAAATTGGCACAGATATACTGGCCCGTTGTTTTTATATATACTGTACTCTCCTATAATAACGGTTTACTTGGCCGATGGTGGAATGAAAACCAGAAGTGAGTCACTGCTATTCAATGATCTGGTGCCTGTCTTTATTTATCTATTGGGTATGGGTCATTAGAACGACAAGATTTAGGTCGACAGTCATTAGGTCGACCATTATATTCTAGAGGGCGAGGCGCTTGTAGCATGGGCTTCCACCGCTAGATGAATGTTAGCAGAACCTTTCTGAGCCAGTATCCCAGCTGACTTTGCCGGGGAAGGTACTGTAGCGTTTCACTGCAGTGATTTTTTTTTCAATCCTTCACTTATTCACTCTTTCGCCTATTTTTGTGATGGCTGATTCACACGAACAACGTGCTCACGAGAATGTGAGAGGGATTGTGCACTCAGAATTTGTACCCCAGGGTCAAACTGTCAACCAAAGTTTTTTTATTTGGAAATTTTGAAAGGTTACATCATGTTTTGAGGAAAAACGTCTGGATTGTGGTGAACAGGTGACTTCCATCATGACAGTGCACCTGCCCACACAGCACTGAGTGTAAAGAATTTTTTAACCAAAAACAACATGACTCCTTTACCTCACCTACCGTATTCACCCGATCTCATCCCGTGCAACTTTTTCTTATTTCCCCAGATGAAAAGATACCTTTAAAAAAAGTTTTGCTGATATTGAAGAAGTGACACGAAAAACGGCGAAAGTACTAAAAGGCATCAATAAAGATAACTCTAAAAAATGTTTTGAGCAATGGAAAAAAGGTTTGGAAAGTACTTTGGAGAGTGGAGAGTACTTTGAGGGTGACTGAAGTTTAAAAATGTACAAAATGTACAAATTAATTAATAAATCATAAATTCCTGTTTCTTTTGGGTACCGCCTCGTATGCAATATATTACTAATAGGTTTAGGAGACCCTTACATAGATAAGGGCAGTAACCATGGTGTAATGGTTAGCATTACTGCCTCACAGTACTCAGGACATGGGTTTGATTCCCATAACTGTGTGGAGTTTGTACATTCTCCCCGTGCTTGCATGGGTTTCCACCGGGTACTCCGGTTTCCTCCCACAAGCCAAAAATATACTGGTAGGTTAATTGGCTCCCAACAAAAAATTAACCCTAACGTTAATGTGTGTGGTGTACATGTAGTAGGGAATATAGAGCATAAGCTCCACTAGGGCAGGGACTGGTGTGAATGGACAAATAATCTCTGAAAAGCGCTGTGATATATGTGTGTACCATAGCCAGATTAAGGGGGGGATGCAGGGCATACTGTACCCCGGGCCCCCCTTTGTCAGGGGGCCCCCCGACCAGAGCACACTGACATCACTAGCTTTCCTTCTTAAGCAGCAGCAGAGCCAGCAGCCAGAATGCAAGCAAAATAGTATGCAGTAAAGGCAAAGACACAGGGGTATCATGTTTCCTGAGCTACTGACAGAGATTTACGACCAGAGGAGAGATAGGAGGGTGGAGAAAGCTGTAAGTGACACAGGGATCCCAGCTTCTCCTCTTCCCTGCTTGGGTGTCTGAGTCTTGTGTAAACTGTTATGCAACTAAACCATTTAGGTCTAGAGATAGACATACACATAGAGTCCTCCTGAGTCCTGTCCCTGTGTGTAAGTAGTACAAAGGTTGCTGCTGTTCTTGCATGTGTCAAGATAAATTATTTTATTTTTCTATGTGTATTTTAAGGTTAATTTTCTTTGTTACACTACAAATTTTTTTTATAAAATAGTTGTCTTTCAATTAGGTGGAGCTATAAACAGTACACAGCCATTATTAAACTATTAGTTTAAAACAAATATACACCATTGGCTTAAATGTAATATACACAATCCATACATCCCAATATGACCCATTCCAGGAGGGACAACATGCTCTCTACCTGGACTTCCTTCTTAATTTATGATTGCAATTACCTGTGTTGAAATACCTGTTTTATCAATTAAATAGTTCAACACAGGTGACGCCAATCATATATTAAGTGGATAGTCCAGGTAGAGAGCATTTTGTCCCTCCTGGAATGGGACATGTTGGAAGGTAAGCACAATCTAATATACAACCATTTCTTTCCACCGGGGGCCCCCCTGTCTTAAGTGCCCCAGGCACCTCCAAGCCTTAATCCGGCCCTGGTGTGTACTATATAAATTACTGGTAATAAATATTTACTAAACGCATTTTGGTTTTATATCCTCTCCTATAATAACTGTTTACATGGCTGATGCAGTATAATCTGCTCATGCGCTGGTACCATTGCCTGGATGTCCTGTGTAAAATGTAGGTGATGCCAATATTTGTTGATGTTCATCACATGTTGGCTCCTGCACTACATTTGATGGGACTGTCCCGCATTCTGACCCTACTGGGAGACAGTGCTTAAAATCTCTGACCCACCTTCTGACTTTTCCATCAGTCCTTGCTGCCCAAGCTACAAAAAGTTCCTTTTGAAACAACTGAATATTGCTGCAAAAGCAGTTATTCCATTTCATTGGTGATCCTCCTTTGCTCCAACCATTTTGGACTAGTTTATCAAGAATTACTTTCACATAGATATGGATGGCTTGTTTCTCTGCATTATGATGATAAAGTGACTTTTAAGGGGGGATCCAATTGTGGACAAATGGTGCCAGTAGCCATTGTAGCAGCATTGAAACGCCTGCAACAGCACCATCTCCCACATCCCTTGCAGCCCGCTCTCTTCCCAAATTCATTATTATGGGGCTGCAAACAAGATTGTAAAGTGCAGCTGTTTGGAAGGGGTGGGGTGGGTGGGAGGGAGGGGGTGGAGACACATTGCCTGCAATTATATATGCCCCATAATGTCTCCCTACATTTAAAGGATCCACATCAATGTGATGTTAAACATCTAACATCATTTTGTGGCATACTTAATGTTCCTCAGCTGGAGAACTAAAGATTTGTAAGGAAATCTGGCCAAGACATAAATTGAAATTATTTATGAACTGCACACTCTTATACTGAATTAACTTTGGGGTCTATGGTACTAAGCCTCAGAGAAAGATTAAGTGGATGGCCAGCCAATCAGCTCCTAACTGCCATTCTACTGTATATGCTGTTTTTGTTATACATTTAATTAAATGAGTTTTGGGGAGTATGGGTGTATATACACAGTTAGTAATCCGCTTATTAAGGTTTCACCATGTGATCAGTATGGTTGGGTATTTAAAAACTATCCCTATGAAATGCACCATACACTTCTATAAGGGATATTCGTCTGAAACCTGCCGGTGATTCGGTGGGACACATATACTTACATGGACTGTGCTTCCATCAGAAAATGTCATACATCTATTCAGGGGCATAAATTCGTGCCAGGCACCCAGAGGCGAGATAGAAGGTGGTGCCACCCCCTACATCCCCCCCCACCCCCCCACCCCTTGGGCTGCTCCTAGCACATGTGCTGACGTCCCAGCAACTTGCCAATGGTATATCTAGGAGAACAGTGGCATACACAGGATATCTAGAGGGGGGTTTCCAAATAAAGTCTACAATCTCCATTTCTACGGAACATAGGAGCAACTGTGGGAGGCTGGGGATCAGTAGAAGAATCTATTAACGTCCCTGGACACTAATGTAAACATTGGTCTTTTTATACACTGGAGACTGTATGGAAAACAGTATTAATATTTAACACTATAGATTGACTCTAGTATAGGCTGCATCAAACATTTAAATAATATAAAGAAATGATCAGGAAAATGTTAAACATTCCATAATAAATAAATACACAAACATAATAGAACCCCAGTACCGCACTTTCTAATCACACATTCTCCCACTTCATGGTAAGACTCCTGACTCTTCTTACTGGTAGCTACTCTCTGGTCCAGTGAACTGATTGAGGATCAATCAGATCCACACACACAGCAAACTTGGTAGAAGAAGCTGCCACCACTGGGTATGAAAACTGCATGATGTGGCATCAGCTCTATTAATCGTATTATGGGGGTAATTCCAAGTTGATCGCAGCAGGAAATTTTTTAGCAGTTGGGCAAAACCATGTGTACTGCAGGGGAGGCAGATATAACATGTGCAGAAAGAGTTAGATTTGGGTGGGTTATTTTATTTCTGTGCAGGGTAAATACTGGCTGCTTTATTTTTACACTGCAAATTAGATTGCAGATTGAACACACCACACCCAAATTTAACTCTCTCTGCACATGTTAAATCTGCCTCCCCTGCAGTGCACATGGTTTTGCCCAACTGCTAAAAAATTTCCTGCTGCGATCAACTTGGAATTACCCCCTATATACCATTGCTGTTGTCATAATTTGAACCACATGCCAAGAGAAGGGGGAGCTTACAGGCAACTGTAACCAACCCCCCCCCCCCCCCCCCCCAGCGTTTACCTGGAGAGAATACGGTGGATGCGACCCGAATAAGGCCCTCTGGCTCTAACTGTGTGGAGTTTGTATGTTTTCCCCGTGCTTGCGTGGGTTTCCTCTGGGTACTCCGGTTTCCTCCCACAATCCAAAAATATACTGGTAGGTTAATTGACTCCCGACAAAACTCTCCCTAGTCTGAATGTGTGTTCGTGTACTTGTGACAGCGAATGTATGCTCAACTGAGGCAGGGACTGATGTGAATTGCCAAATATTCTCTGTACAGCGCTGCGGAATATGTGTGTGCTACATAAATAACAATTGATTATACCGTTGATTCTGTGTGCCCCCCCCTTCAGCTTTATTGGTCTCATGCCCCTGTATTGCTTTCTGTGCACCCCCATATAGGTTTATTATTGACAGTTCCCCTCCCCATAGAACTAATGAATTCCTCCAGTCAACCCCACCTGCATATACCTGTAATGACTCTGCATTCCCCCCAAATAAAGATACACCCCTCCCCTATAGCATTATACTTATCTCAGGCACAGGCTACTACTACCTACCAATCCCAGCCAGGCGGCTCCTGCACCGCCCGCCACCTCAGCTCTCACCCGCTGCGGCTGCGCTCTCAGCCGGAACAACAGCAGAAGCGTCTCTGCCACTCTCCCGGGGGCACCAAGGGACCAGAGCCGCCGCCTCCCATTGGTCAGCGCACCGGCTCTCTGGATTTGTAGTTGTCCTGGCAACCCCGAGTGTGCCGCAGGAAACCCTCCCAGATTGTCTGGCTGGGCGCTGGGAATGTTTAAAGGGAAAGTGGAAACCACAGCAACCGTTAGAACAAAGTGAGAGTGCGGTATGCCGGCGCCTTTACCTCCTGTTCGGCACCGTCCTCACAGGGGTGACTGCCGCGATGTATAAAAAAATAAATTAATCGTCAAACAGCTGTTCGATAGATCGGCGACTTGGGTGGGGTTTCTAGGTACTCTAACCCCCCCCATCCCCCTGCGTGTGCGTCTGGAGAATAAAGATTCCTTATTGCAACTAGTTGAGGCGATAAGGAACCTTAATTTTCAGGTGTTGTCTGTAAATGATAATATAGAGCCATGAGGAGGGGTTTTATCAGAGCTCAGAGAGAGATAGAATTGTAAGAGATAAAGTACCAGTCAATCAGCCTTTACCTTACCTTTTACAGGCTGTGTTTGAGAAATGACAGTTAGGATTGGATGGTACTTCGGGGGACATGTACTAATAAAAGTGGAGAAGTGAGCCAGTGGAGAAGTTACCCATGGCAACCAATCAGCTGTTCTGTATACTTCTATAGTATGCAAATTATAAATGTTACATCAAAGCTGATTGGTTGTCATGGGTAAATTCTCCACAGGCTCACTTCTCCACTTTAATCACTGCTTAGTCCATCTCCCCTTAAGATATCTCAATATGTATAGTTTGGAGCAGAGAAGGGAAAGGAGGGGGAGCATGATAGAAACTTTCAAATATATCACGAGGACATGCAATGAGACTGGAGTGGGGGAGGTTCAGGGGAAATTTGTGGAAAAATTACTTCACAAAAAGGGTAGTGGACAAGTGGAATAGCCTCCCATCAGAGGTGGTAGAGGCTAACACAGTAGAGCAATTTAAACATGCATGGGATAGACATAAGGATATCCTTACAAAGAAATAAGGATCAAATAAGGTTTGAGATAAAAATATGGTTAAAAAAAAAAAGGGCAGACTAGATGGGCCAAGTGGTTCTTATCTGCCATCAAATTTTATGTTTCTGTTTCCCACTAAATCTCATAATTTGTATCTCTCTCCAAGATTTGATAAACACCCCCTTAAAAGTTTTATAATAACTAGCTGAATACCCATGCTTCGCTACTGAATTTCAAGTATAATCACAAAGAGATGTAAAGTGCTGGTATTTAAACAAATGTAATACTGCTTTTAAAATATGCTCACTTGTGGTAGGATGTTGTTGAGAACTGGTAGCATCAAAGTGTCCCTCCATGAAACCTCCCGAGAACACACCAAAACAATAAACAGATTTTATTGTACGGGAATCTGTAGTCTCTGTGTCTTATTGGACAACAGGATATACATAAAGTTAACTGGTTAATTTATCACAGAAGATCAGCAATTAGACTTACAACAGGACATTCTTCTGTCAGGCTGCACCTCCGGGCGGGCCTTCCCCGGATTGATGCTGTCCGCCTCAGGGACGTGCAGTCAGGGGAGGCAGGGGAGGCAGTGCCTCTCCTGTCATAAATGATTAAAATAATAGAAAGAAGATACTTATGACACATATGATGTGTCATAAGTATGTGCTTACCCTTTATATTATTTTAATCATCTTTTTATGTAAAAAAAACAGTTTTACTTATGAATCGGAGGCACCGCTTTCGGTGCCTCCCGCTGGCTATGTGAGAGGGCCGGAAGCGGGGGGCGGGGCCAGGCATCGGGCAGTAAAAGCCCATTACAAAAACCCCTGCAAGCGGCACCTCTAGGAGTGCCGCTTTGACAAGGGGCGTGCTTTCAGATATGAGAGCACGCCCCTGTCACTGAATGATTGGGCAGTGGCAGCAGGGGTGGATTGTACTGACAGAATACCAATCCACCCCCCTTCCCGGGCTGACTGCCGCAAACAATGTCCACCCCCCACCCGAGCTTACACCAAGGGCTGCCGATTGTGACCCCCCCGCCCACCCCTCCGAAGTTTACCGGAGACGGAGGACTTGAAGGCAGCAGGGCAGGCTCACTCACTCACTGTAATGTGCACGCAGCTGCAGCACAGCCTCATTATACGTATGTGGAGGCTGGGCTGACTGAACTGTAGGGGGAGCTGCAGAGTCACTTCACCCGGCCAGCTCCTCTCAGGCAGTTCCCATGGGCCTTTGAGAGTTCAGAGGTCGGGTGAGGAAGTGACTCTGCAGCAGGTCCGTGACTCGCATGCTGGAGGGGGCTGGCTGGCCGGCTGATCGGGTAAGTAGTCCCTGTCTTCTCTCCTTATGCCTGTTTTTCTCTCTCTCCATGTGTGTAGCTGTCTCTCTCTCTCTCTCTCTCTCTCTCTCTCTCTCTCTCTCTCTCTCTCTGAGTCCCTTCCCATACCAGTCTCCCTCTTCCTCCCCATATCACTCTCTTCATGTCTGTGTGTGTGTCTCTCTCTCTCTCTCTCTCTCTCTCTCTCTCCATGTCTGTCTCTCCCTGTTTCTGTCTCTCCTGGTGTCTGTCTCTCCATGCCTCTCTCCTTCCATATGTCAGTCTCTATCTCTCTCCCCTACCAAAAATGATGAAAGAGCACACAATAGAATAACTGGATTAAGCCTTCAGGGGTCCTGGGGCACTGAAAACAGGGGGGCCCGCTTCCCTGATGTCAGGATTTAATAACCTTCTCTCACCCCCACCTCATAAAATATGTTTAATGATTTCCCTTCAAAGTCCCGCTCCTCAGTGCCTTCTTGGAGGATGTCTCCACCCCCAGTTGTCTTTTGTGCAGCGCGTCTACTCGACACTAACGCTGCAGACGGAGGGGAGACGATCAAGCCTGTGGGCACGGACTCAGGGGCAGGGCTGTTACGAGACATACCCAGTGCGAATAGTAGCCCCCCCTTAAATAACTGAAAAATGTAGTACACCAACAAAGAGGTGTGGTCCAACTGCAAAGAACGTAGCCACACACAGCCACATTCACATATGCACACACACGCAAATGCACACATCCACATTCACATATGCACACACACGCAAATGCACGCATCCACATATGCACACACACGCAAATGCACACAGCCACGTTCACATATGCACACAGCCACATTGGCACATTGCAGCCAGTGTCCGAAACACTGAACAAAGCACTTGTTAGTGTCTGAGCTGGGTGTGTGCAGTACAGCCTGTGCCCAGCACTCTCCCCCATCAGTCCACTCTAATCTAAGCTGCTGTTGCTCCTCAGGACCCTCACTTAACACCACGAGCTGGAGCTGATGCTGCGATGGGAGTTTGGGACAGAGACAGATCGTAGGGCAGTGAGGAGGCGGGCGCACTTCTGTCAATCCTCACCTCCTCCACTCTAATGAATCCTGTGTACTGGGACAGGGGCTTAGACACTGGCCACGGCACGCAGCCTTGTAAGGGACTGTATTGCTGCTGCTGGCAGCGGGCATCCCGGGCGTTTCCACGTGTCACCCGCCCTCCAGTAGAAACATCAAGGGTGTAGCCGTAGGGGATTATTCTATTTCTCTCCAGGCTCCGACACGGGAACAGCTCTCCCAGCA